>NC_056055.1:145719292-145909292 GCF_016772045.2 Ovis aries | reverse complement strand
TGGTCAATGGCAAAGGACCTGAGTTCAGGTGACCACTAATATTTGAAAGTGTTTTAATCATGAGCATCTCTTGACCTTGGTTTTCTCATCTGTAAAATGATGAAAGTGGATGAGATAAGGCATAAAGAACTTCATCACACAAAAATCTGTGACCTCCTTATTCTTGCTTAACAGTGTAAAAACATATAGTATTATAATAGAGATGCTAAATTCATGACACTGTACTTTTGAAGTTCTGAAGCAGAGTCAGAGAAGAATGTCTGGTACAGAAGGAAAACATCATGTTTCTCTTCAGATGCTTCTCTGACTTGATGAGCGGCACAAATGCGTCACACATCCATTGTGGTCGTTTCATTTTTGGCTTCTGTGGCATCAAATACTCAACCTTCTCTCATCAGACTTAGCAAACTCACCTAGGTTACTTACTCATATGACATCTTAGCACATTTCACTTCACTCTGGGAAAAATGCTGGTTAATCAACTGAAAACTGCATTTGTGTGGCTCATAAATTGCTAACTGTTAGCACCTGAAATCATACAGATGTAGAGCAGGGCAAAACAGATTGAAAAAGTACATGCCCAATAAGTGAAAGTGAACAGAGCACACTTAATTTACATCTGTCCATGCCTTAAATCTATTAGCTACCAACTGCGGTAGGTGGTAGAAAGATATCACCAATATATGTAACAACAGAACACGACTTTAATATCATACAGCAATTAAAAACACTTAAAAAAAGGATGACTATGACCCAGTCCTCAAAAGTATGAGTGCTAACTGCACATTGTTTAATTGATTTTACTTTTTAAAAATTAATTTCTTTACTTTTTATTATTAGTCATGTATTGCAGCATTAAAATTAACATAAAGGTGAGGAGAACACATGATCTTTATATGTCATCTTATTAAAATGAAGCTATTTTTAATACTTTTAAAAGGCCTATCAGAAAACACAATTTATATCCTCAAAGTATATTTTGTCAGTTTCAAGTACAATTTTTGCATTCATATTCTTTTATGAATTTTAATGGAGACACTTAAATTGTAATTATTCCTCTCAGCTCAAATGCAGGTAACAAATGGAATTCAATCAGTGTTTGCGCATAATGACCATCATTAAGAGAGAAATAATAATGACATTCTCTCTGCATTAAACTTGCAGACTCTTTACACAATGATCTGAATCCCATTATTGATCTCCATGGAGATATGCAATTGTCACCTATTCTGCATAATATCTGAATGTTAAATACATTTGTTTGGAACAAATATTTTAATGAATACAGTCAGTTCCACTTAATTAACTATCTGATAACTGAATATTTTTACTTAATAATTCAACTTGGAACATCAAAATTGTTCTAATTTTTATTCAAATGCACTTGAGATTAGTCATAGATATTCATGTGAATGTTCATAAGATGTATGTGGAGTTTAAAATTCCCCTTGGCTTTCTTTAAAGTACATCCATTAGAGGGACAGTAGAAAGGCATTTTTCATGTTTCAAATAATTTTTCCCCTCAGTGTTGTTTAAAATAACCTCCTAGATGCTTACTTGTGAAATGTGTTTTCTGACCAGAATCTTTCTGCCATCTAACTCCCTTTTATCATAGAACTGTTCATGGAATGCCACTATTCATATTTACTTACATACATACATTTTTAATGTGGGCATTTGGTTTGGGGAACAAAATATGAATTAAATATTGAATTCACTTGTGAAGAAAGCTCCAGGAAAGTCATCATCAGTGACTGTTTAGCCCATTGTACTTTAAGAGAATCCAAAATAATATTTGTAACAATGGTAATAATAAACACTATGAAAAATGATGATTCATTATTTTGGCTTTGGATGAAGTGTTACAGACCAGCATCCACACACTGTCTTTAGGTGATGTGCTATCATTTAGTACCACAAATATTTGCTGAGCACCCACTGCGAGTCCACCATCACACCTGAGAGTGATGAAACCATAATGAGTAAGACACCAGATCTGGCTGTGGGAAACTCACCCTCTGGTGAGAAGAAATCCACTCATATGACAAGTTTTGACATGGGTGGCAAATGCCAGTGGCTTGAAAGAAGTGCAGTAGGAGGATGGAGGTGGAAGTGAGCCGCCCTAAGGACCAAGAAAGAGCAGGATGTCTTCAGAGAGGTGGCAAAACTTAGAGAGAAGAGAAACTTCTGTGTCTTACAGGATGAAGAGAATCTTGCCAGGTTTAAAATATCAGTACAAAGGTTTTGAAATATAAGAAGTCAGTTATATGAATAAAATTTTGGAGGCATAATGGTATAGGGCTTCCCTGGTGGCTCAGATGATAAAGAATCCGCCTGCAATGCAGGAGACTCATGTTCAATCCCTGACTTGGGAAGGTGCCTGGAAAAGGGAATGGCTACCCACCTCAGTATTCTTGCCTGGAGGATTCCATGAACAGAGAAGCCTGTGGTCTACAGTCCATGGGACTGCAAAGAGTTGGACACGACTGAGCAACTAACACACACACACACACACACACACGCACACATAAGAGTATATGGATCTTTATGAGTAACACAAGTGTCAATCCAGTTCACCTAGATTTGGGGGTACACAGTGAGCAGTGTAGGGAGTGAGAGTATACAGGTTACCTGTGACAACTACAACTTACAAACATTTTCTAGGCTCTAGGAGCTTGACCTGTATCCCAAATTCTTAGTAAAATCCTACACTATATCATTTAAGGGATGATCAAGGGAAGTTATATTAAAGGTGTTATGTGACTTGGCCCATATCACCTAGCAGATAAGTAGTGGGGCTGGAATTTTAGACTAGGTCTATTGATGTCTAAAGCCTGAACTCCAAGTGGGGTTAAAATGAGGTTGGGAGGACCTTGCATGGCATGATAAAGGAACTGAAGAAGTATTGAACAGTTTTCAACTAGAGGAGAAGGTAATCAGATCATTAATTTAGGAAAGGAGTTTGGGTCATGATGTAGAGGGTCAAATTAGAACCAAGGAGATTTGAGGTCAACATGTAAATTATGAGGCTCTTTCACTAACCCATGTGAGACTACCTCGACCAGAGGAAAAACAATGGAAACAGGATAGTTTCAGTCGACTTCTTGCAATAAAATCAACAGAATTTGTTTTCACCATGGGTAACTGCAAATATAAAAGTCATGAAAGAAGAAAAGAAGAATTTTATTTTCCTCTCCTATATCCCTGAAGAGAGAGTAAGGTTTATACCAAATAGTTTAGTTTCCACAAATTAAAACTATGTTGATTTAAAAACACTTCAGTTTTTTTTTTTTTTCTTTCAAGGAGGTCCTAGGAAAATTCAGCCAGGATATAGTTTTCCTTCATGATAGCTTCCATTTTAATGCCCTTTAAAATTTTCTTTTAATATTTAAAAATTTTCTATTGCTCCTCTGTACCTGGGCATCTAATGTGAGAAGAAGCGAGCTGTTCAATTCACACTTAAATACCAGTGACTCAGTGAGTAAATCTTTCCAACACTACTGGAAGGGTGAAAGAAGATTGCTTCATGGAAGGCAATACTCAAAGCAAGAATTCAAAAATATCATTCACTTATTAATCTCTTGAGTGTCAAGAATATTCCAGGTTCTTGGGGTATAAAGATAATTATGGCACATTCCACACCAAGTGGTTTGCATGTTGGGGAAGACATGAATCTTTGGGAGCCAGAGTGTGGACTGTGGTCAGCAGAAGAAAGCCAGCCCTCCCACATAGCTATCCATGCCCGTATCTCTGTAAACGGTGACTATGTTATGTTACATAGCAAATGGAACTCTGTGGATGGAAATAAGGTTATGGACCTTCAAATAGGGAAATTATGCTAGATTATCTGGATAGGCCTAGTGAACAATATGGACTGTAGCCCACCAGGCTCCTCTGTCCATGGAATTCTCCAGGCAAAAATACTGAAGTGAGTAGCCATTCCCTTCTCCAGGGGATCTTCCCAATCCAAGGATGGAACCCCGGTTTCCTGCATTGCAGGCAAATTCTTTACCATCTGAGCCAATAGGGAAGCCCAGTATACACCATAGGCCCTTAAAAGTGAAAGAAGTCATCGATAACAGTGTAGCCGAGGAAGAGGCAGGAGAAATTTGAAGCTTGAGTAGAACTCAACCCACAGAGCTGACTTTGCATCAGGAAAAAGAAGGAGCCAAGCCATGGGATGTGTGATCTCTAGAAGCTGGGAACTGGCCTTAGCTGAGAGCTGAGGAAACCAGGATATCAATCTCACAATTGCCAAGAACTGATTTCTGCCAATTACATGAATGAGCCAGAAAACAGATTCTCCCCAACACAATCTGACCCTCAGAACTGTAACAGGAGAAACTTTCTAAGTTTTCAGTAGCTGAGTTTGTGGTACTTTTCACTGCAGGAATAGAAAACCAACACAAATGGGAATAAAAATAATGTTTACCTTAAAATGATGTAGAGACTATTAAATATAAGAATGCATTACTGTATCTGATGTGTAACAACAACAACAAAAAAACACTAAAAGCAATTAGCTATTACTTTTGTCATTATAAGACTAATTCTAAGTTTAGCTCTTGGCCACAGAGGATATTTCCATTTTACTAGGAGTACCCTAGGGCACGCCAGCCCTCCTCTGTGTCCATGGCTTACTGCCATCAGTTTCAGAAAGATGACTCTTAATGTACCATAACCTTAGTGTAATTTAAAGGCAGACTTCCAACTCCTCACATTCTTTTTGGGACCTGCCTCTTTCATGACTGATAGGGAATGCAGCGAAGCCTAATTCTTTACAGAAAATATACAAATTTTGCTCTTTATCATACCTACCCGCAGTGCAGTTCAGTTCATTTGCTCAGTCATGTCCAACTCTTTGTGACCCCATGGACTGCAGCACACCAGGACTCCCAATCCATCACCAACTACCAGAGTTTACTCAGACTCATGTCCATTGAGTCAGTGATGCCATCTAATCATTTCATCCTCTGCCGTCCCATTCACCTCCCGCCTTCATCTTTCCCAGTAGCAGGGTCTTTCCCAATGAGTCAGTTCTTCGCATCAGGTGGCCAAAGTACTGGAGTTTCAGTTTCAGCATCAGTCCTTCCAACAAACACTCAGGACTGATTTCCTTTAGGATGGACTGGTTGGATATCCTTGCAGTCCAAGGGACTCTCAAAAGTCTTCTCCAATACCACAGTTCAGAAGCATCAATTCTTTGGTGTTGAGCTTTCTTTATAGCCCAACTCTCACATCCATACATGACTACTGGAAAAACCACAGCTTTGACTAGACAGACTTTTGTTGGCAAAGTAATGTCTCTACTTTTTAGTATGCTGTCTAGGTTGGTCATAACTTTTCTTCCAAGGAGCGGTTCAGTTCAGTTCAGTTCAGTTGCTCAATCATGTCCGACTCTTTGCCACCCCATGAGTCGCAGCACGCCAGGCCTCCCTGTCCATCACCATCTCCTGGAGTTCACTCAGACTCACATCCATCGAGTCCGTGATGCCATCCAGCCATCTCATCCTGTGTCGTCCCCGTCTCCTGCCCCCAATCCCTCCCACCATTAGAGTGTTTTCCAATGAGTCAACTCTTCACATGAGGTGGCCAAAGTACTGGAGCTTCAGCTTTAGCATCATTCCTTCCAAAGAGATCCCAGGGTTGATCTCCTTCAGAATGGACTGGTTGGATCTCCTTGCAGTCCAAGGGACTCTCAAGAGTCTTCTCCAACACCACAGTTCAAAAGCATCAATTCTTCGGTGCTCAGCCTTCTTCACAGTCCAACTCTCACATCCATACATGACCACAGGAAAAGCCATAGCCTTGAATAGACGGACCTTAGTCGGCAAAGTAATGTCTCTACTTTTGAATATACTATCTAGGTTGGTCATAACTTTTCTTCCAAGGTGTAAGTGTCTTTTAATTTCATGGCTGCAGTCACTGTCTGCAGTGATTTTGGAGCCCCCCAAAATGAAGTATGACACTGTTTCGACTGTTTCCCCATCTATTTCCCATGAAGTGATGGGACAGGATGCCATGATCTTCGTTTTCTGAACGTTGAGCTTTAAGCCAACTTTTCACTCTCCTTTTCACTTTCATCAAGAGGCTTTTTAGCTCCTGTTCGCTTTCTGCCATAAGGGTGGTGTCATCTGCATATCTGAGGTTATTGATATTTCTCCCGACAAATTGATTCCAGCTTGTGTTTCTTCCAGTCCAGCGTTTCTCATGATGTACACTGCATATAAGTTAAATAAGCAGGGTGACAATATATAGCCTTGAGGTACTCCTTTTCCTGTTTGGAACCAGTCTGTTGTTCCATGTCCAGTTCTAACTGTTGCTTCCTGACCTGCATACAGGAGTCTCAAGAGGCAGGTCAGGTGGTCTGGTATTCCCGTCTCTTTCAGAATTTTCCACAGTTTATTGTGATCCGCACAGTCAAAGGCTTAGGCATGGTCAATAAAGCAGAAATAGATGTTTTTCTGGAACTCTTACTTTTCCCATAACCCAGCGGATGTTGGCAATTTGATCTCTGGTTCCTCTGCCTTTTCTAAAACCAAGCGTCCTTTAATTTCATGGCTGCAGTCACCATCTGCAGTGATTTTGAAGCCCCCCAAAATAAAGTCTGTCACTGTTTCCATTGCTTCCCCATCTATTTGCTATAAAGTGATGGGACCAGATGCCATGATCTTAGTTTTATGAATGTTGAGTTTTAAGCCAACGTCTTCATTCTCTTCTTTCATCAAGAGGCTCTTTAGTTCTTCTTTGCTTTCTGCTATAATAGTGTTGTCATCTGCATATCTGAGGTTATAGATATTTCTCCCAGAAATCTTGATTCTAGCTTGTGCTTCATCCAGCCCAGTGTTTCTCATAATTTTGGAGAAATCACTCTACATATAAGTTAAATAAGCAGGGTGACAATATACAGCCTTGACGTACTCCTTTTCCTATTTGGAACCCGTCTGTTGTTCCATGTCCAGTTCTAACTTTTGCTTCTTGACCTACACACAGATTTCTCAAGAGGCAGGTAAGGTGATCTGGTATTCCCATTTCTTTCAGAATTTTCCACAGTTTATTGTGATCCACATAGTCAAAGGCTCTGTCGTAGTCAATAAAGCAGAAGTAGATGTTTTTCTGGAACTCTTTTGCTTTTTCAATAACCCAGCAGATGTTGGCAATTTGATCTCTGGTTCCTCTGCCTTTTCTAAATCCAGCTTGAATATCTGGAAGTTCATGGTTCATGTGCTGTTGAAGCCTGGCTTGGAGAATTTTAAGCATTACTTTACTATTGTGTGAGATGAGTGGATATGTGAGGTAGTTTGAGCATTCTTTGGCATTGCTTTTCTTAGGGATTGGAGTGAAAATTGACCTTTTCCAGTCCTGTGGCCACTGCTGAGTTTTCCAAATTTGCTGGTGTATTGACTGCAGCATCTGCACAGCATCATCTTTTAGGATTTGAAACAGCTCAACTGGAATTCCATCACCTCCACTAGCTTTGTTGGTAGTGATGCTTCCTAAGGCCCACTTGACTTCACATTCCAGGATGTCTGTCTCTAGGTCAGTGATCATATCATAGTGATTATCTGTGTCATGAAGATCTTTTCTGTATGGTTCTTCTGTGTATTCTTGCTACCTCTTTTAATATCTTCTGCTTTTGTTACGTCCACACCATTTCTGTCCTTTATTGCATGAAATGTTCCCTTGGTATCTCTAATTTTCTTGAGGAGATCTCTAGTCTTTCTCATTCTATTGTTTTCCTCTATTTCTTTGCATTGATCACTGAGGAAGGCTTTATCTCTCTTCCTTATTCTTTGGAACTCTGCATTCAACTGGGTATATCTTTCCTTTTCTTCTTTGCCTTTCACTTTTCTTCTTTCGTAGCTATTTGTAAGGCCTCCTCAGACAACCATTTTGCCTTTTTGCATTTCTTTTTCTTGGGTATGGTCTTGATCCCTGCCTCCTGTACAGTCATGAACCTCCATCCATAGTTCTTCAGGCACTCTATCAGATCTAATCCCTTGAATCTATTTGTCACTTCCACTGTATAATCATAAGGGATTTGATTTAGATCATACCTGAATGGTCCAGGGTTTTTCCCTACTTTCTTCAATTTAAGTCTGAATTTGGCAATAAGGAGTTCATGATCTGAGCCACAATCAGCTCCAGGTCTTGTTTTTGCTGACTGTATAGATTGCATCTTTGGCTGCAAAGAATATAATCAATCTAATTTTAATATTGACCATCTGGTGATGTCCACGTGTAGAGTCTTGCTTGTGTTGTTGAAAGAGTGTGTTTGCTGTGACCAGTGCATTCTCTTGGCAAAATTCTATTAGCCTTTGCCCTGCTTCATTCTGTACTCCAAGGCCAAATTTGCCTGTTACTCCAGGTATTTCTTGACTTCCTACTTTGCATACCTTCCCCCAGTGAAATGCAATAGTTCTCAGAGACAGCTCAAAAACAACTTATATTACTGGAGAGAACATTCACTTTTTGATCAAAGATCATCTGCATTCACATTAATAACTATGTCTTGCTTTCTCCCAAGGACCAATGGAATTAACATTTGGTTTACACTTAAACAGTCAGGTGTTAAACACCAAGAAGCAGTACGATTTCTTATTTATGTTGCTGCCCAGGTTCCATTTTCCCTTACTGAGGCAATCACGCTTCTTTGTTTGTTTTGAGGGGGTTGCCTGTAGTAGACGTTATTGGTACCTAGACCATGTCTGCTTGTATTTCACCAACTCAGTGCAGAATGGCCCAGCTCCTAAGTGCCACCAAGTTCATCTCTGCCTGAGGGACTTCCTCTGGCTTTCAGAGTTTCTTCTGTCTTTGTGTCTGATAGGACAAGGTGCTGGGGAATTAACTTCTTTAGGAATGTGTCTCAGTCAATGACTGATAGAAGTTGGGGTATAAATTTCCCTTCTCTCTCAGATGGAGGTAATCAGAGTTTCCCAGTAGGATTAGGCCTCAGTTACCAGTTGTGGCAACTTGCTCAATTAGTGACCACTTACTGGCAACTTTATCTTCCTGTCTATCTTCATGACGTCCCCACCAGTGTTTCTCTTTGCTCTTTTCTTTTTTATTTTTTTCTGTTTTCTCTTTCTTATTTTTACATTATGAAACTGATAACATATTTCAGGAGGCTTGGAAAATACAGAACAAACATACATATAGTTCCACTATATATTACAATTGTTTAAGTAAATAAATTAAGATTTTTAGTTAGAGTTTTAATATCAAACTCTCAAAAAAATCAATAGAATAAATATACAAAAAAGTAGAAGGATATAGTAGATCTGAAAAGCACCATGAACCAATTCATCATAATTAAGATTTATACACTTTTCACACAACACTAGGAAACAAATTCTATTCATAGACCATAAACTAGGAGACACTGGAACATATCCAAGGACATAAAGCAAGGTGCAAAATTTTCATGGTCCAGAGGTATTGAAATCGTACAGAGTCTGTTCTTTTATCATTCCATAAGTGTTTGTGAGATTGCCTTCCACATAATCTATTCGCACTTGAATCTTTGTCTCAAGATTGGCCTCTAGAGGAAAATCAGTGAGGATATTTTTTCCTGTTCCCAGTGGATATGCTTTGGTTGAAGAAGACTGACCTTATTACTTCCAAGAATGGAGCATGTGATGTACAGCTAAACCTGAATGCATCTAATCCTCCATCTCTGCCTTGCCCCTGCCCAGAACTGGTTTAGAGATAAGAACATGACATCACCAGAGTCAGTGACTATAGACATTATTAACTTGTAATTCAGTGAACAAATATTTTGAACCCATATTATGTTATGTTTTAGGTATAGTCTGGGTAATACAGGAGTGAAAAAGAAAACCCAAAGTTATATGTTGGACCCCTTCTGTAATCTTACTCTCTATGAGAGATAATTATTAAGCAAACAGCCATTCAAATAAAATATGGAATTACAATGATGAAAAGTACTATTTTAGAAAAAGAAACTATATTATTAGTTTTAAATGAAAAAGCCTTTCAACTTTTAGCAGTCCATTAAAGTTTTAAAAAAATTCAGAAATTTTAGATATGGTAACCTATCCAATTAACACTCATCTCACATGCTAGTAAAGTAATGCTCAAAATTCTCCAAGCCAGGATTCAGCAATATGTGAACCATGAACTCCCTGATGTTCAAGCTGGTTTTAGAAAAGGCAGAGGAACCAGAGATCAAATTGCCAACATCTGCTGGATCATGGAAAAAGCAAGAGAGTTCCAGAAAAACATCTATTTCTGCTTTATTGACTATGCCAAAGCCTTTGACTGTGTGGATCAGAATAAACTGTGGAAAATTCTGAAAGAGATGGGAATACCAGACCACCTGACCTGCCTCTTGAGAATCCTGTATGCAGGTCAGGAAGCAACAGTTAGAACTGGACATGGAACAATAGACTGGTTCCAAAGAGGAAAAGGAGTACGTCAAGGCTGTACATTGTCACCCTGCTTATTTAACTTCTATGCAGAGTACATCATGAGAAACGCTGGACTGGAAGAAACATAAGCTGGAATCAAGATTGCTGGGAGAAATATCAATAACCTCAGATCTGCAGATGACACCACCCATATGGCAGAAAGTGAAGAGGAGCTAAAGAGCCTCTTGATGAAAGTGAAAAAGGAGAGTGAAAAAGTTGGCTTAAAGCTCAACATTCAGAAAACAAAGATCATGGCATCCGGTCCCATCACTTCATGGGAAATAGATGGGAAACAGTGGAAACAGTGTCATACTTTATTTTTTTGGGCTCCAAATCACTGCAGACAGTGACTGCAGCCATGAAATTAAAAGACGCTTACTCCTTGGAAGAAAAGTTATGACCAACCTAGATAGTATATTCAAAAGTAGAGACATTACTTTGCCAACTATGGTCCGTCTAGTCAATGCTATGGTTTTTCCAGTGGTCATGTATGGATGTGAGAGTTGGACTGTGAAGAAGGCTGAGCGCCGAAGAATTGATGCTTTTGAACTGTGATGTTGGAGAAGACTCTTGAGAGTCCCTTGGACTGCAAGGAGATCCAACCAGTCCATTCTGAAGGAGATCAACCCTGAGATTTCTTTGGAAGGAATGATGCTAAAGCTGAAGCTCCAGTACTTTGGCCACCTCATGCGAAGAGTTGACTCACTGGAAAAGACTCTGATGCTGGGAGGGATTGGGGGCAGGAGGAGACGGGGACGACAGAGGATGAGATGGCTGGATGGCATCACTGACTCGATGGACGTGAGTCTGAGTGAACTCCGGGAATTAGTGATGGACAGGGAGGCCTGGCGTGCTGCGATTCATGGGGTTTCAAAGAGTCGGACACGACCGAGCGACTGAACTGAACTGAACTGAACTGAAAATAATAAAAAATAATATCTTAGTATCAACACCACTTTTCACCATAGTTCTCATTTCTGACTGCCCTAAGAAGTACAGAACATAAAACAAAATGAGTATTCCCAGATAGTATTCTATGAATATCCATCTGCCTTGAATATTCATTCATTATTTATTAGCATTGGTCATATCCGTCAGGAAACATAGGAAGTGAATATTGAATGTACTTATTCCATTTGGGCTTCTACAACAAAATATTCTAGTCTGAGTGTCTTATAAACAACAGAAATTTATCTCTCACATGGCCTTCTTCTGGCTGTGTCTTCTCTTTATCTGTGTTATAAATTATTGGATTTAGAACTCACCTTAATCTTATCCTGAGATTCTTACCTTAATTTCATCTGCAAAGCCTCTTATTTCAAATTAGTTTACATTCTGAGGTTCAGAATGAACTTGTCTTTTGGAGGCTCTAATTAAACTCACTATAGCAGGACTTCCCTGGTGTCTCAGATGGTAATGAATCTGCCTGCAAGGCAGGAGACCTGGGTTCTATCCTTGGGTTGAGAAGGTCCCCTGGAGAAGGTTGAGGAGGAAATGGCAACCCATTCCAGTATTCTTGCCTGGAGAATTCCATGGACAGAGGAACATGGCAGGCTATAGTCCATGGGGTCATAAATGGTTGGACATGACTGACTGACTGACATATAGCAGGTATAATTTTCCTGCTGTGGTCACTGTTCTATTCCCAGCACTTGGACCTGAGCCTGGAGAGTTAAAAGTGCTCAGTAAAACTCATTTTGTTAAATGAATGCATTGAGAGCCTGCAACATGCCAGACACATGACTTCTAGAAACAGTTCTGTGCCTGTAGCTGGTTATATACAAATCATAGATACCTGAGTAGGAAGGGAGGCATTGGGATCACTGTTGATTTATCTTACCTAGGAAGCATCATCCTCTTTCTCCTTCTTTGCTTAGTAATATACACTTTTAGAAGGAATAGTCTCACAAAAAAAAAAAAAAGACACCTTTATGCCCAAGACAACTATTTATTGCTCAAGAGTATGTGAATATATAAAAGAAATATGTAAATAAAATTTGAGATGTAAATACTGATATCAAGGTTTAGTGACAAAATTTATCATTAAGATAACCATAAAGTATAATACTCATATAGCATATTATACTCATGTTTCTTACTATATGTGCTAAATCATAAAGATTTGAATTTATAAAGTGAAAAAAGAGAGTTTAAAGCTTATTACTGGGAATTCCCTGGCAGCCAGTGGTTAGGACTTGGTGCTTTCACTGCTGGAGCTTAGTTTGATCCCTAACTGGGAGCTAAGATCCCCAAAAGCCTCATGGCAGAACTAGAAGAAAAGAAAAGCTTATTGCCAATAACTATCCTTTTCCCCTATAGGTAGTGTTAGTCGCTCAGTTGTATCTGGCTTTTTGCAACACCATTGACTCTAGCCCACTAGTCTCCTCTGTCCATGGGATTCTCCAGGTAAGAACACTGGAATGGATTGCCATTCCCTTCTCCAGAGGATATTCCCAACCCAGGGATCAAACCCCTCTCCTGCATTGCAGGCAGATTCTTTACCATCTGATAAATATTTACCAACAGGGACAAAATTCCTGGTTTGCCTATTTTAAATTCACATTAAGAAAACCAGTTCCCAAATTGCTTATTTCCTCTGTGATCTCTAAAACCAGGATAACTATTCAGACTTTCCAAGACTTCTTTTTTGTTTTGCTCTTCATTTACTGTTTATTAATTAGACAACAAATTTAGACTGTGAATATAAGGTTAGGCCAAAAATTCACTCATGTAGTTTCAGAACAAAATTTCACTAGAAAAGAAAGGTAGGAAATACTCTATAGCACTTGAAGCCAGCTGCATGATACTCTTTATCTATTTTAAAATTTATTTTATGCCTTAAATATGCAATTAAATAACTTTTGTGTATAAGTATTATAAAATAAAATAGACGTGTGAAAACTTTACATCTTATATTCCTTATATATTCCTATATATATCACCAGCAACCACTTCCACGCTCACGCTTAAACTATAAGAAAAGCACCTTGAATACCATATTGGGAATTTGGGGATTAGAAACTTAGGTCCAGGAAATTTAACTCTTTTGCCAATGACGACACATATTCATACACACACACTTTGACATATATGTCAACTTACTCATTTAACAGCAGGAAAAAAATGCATCTTAGAGAATTAAAATCATGTAGTAAGTATCTATTCAATTCTATAATGTAAAACATCACATAGGAAAGATCTTCTTCACATACCAACACTCAGTATTCAAAAAGAAAACTATGACTAAGAAGGGTATGCCAAAAAGACATTTAAAAGAAAAAGAAACTTATTATGGACTGACTGACTGGTTACTAAGGTCACAGGCCTGATTTTTAGCAAAGTGTTCAAGTTCCAAGAATGGCATCCAGATGCTTTCTTAGGTATGGGTGTCATTATTTTTAGCAAAAGGAACCTTTCACCCTTAGTCACGTCAAAGCACAAAGAATTCCATAAATCAGTGCCAGACTTGTTTTTATTCCTAAATACCTGACCACATATATATTTATATCATGTAAATTTTATTGCCTTGTTTTCAATAAGGATTTAGAAGATGAATATGGACTTTTAAAATACAAATGTATTTTTTAAACACTTTTCTGCTTTTCTCCACATCCTCAAATTTCTTTTCCTTTAGGCAATGGAATTGGACTAGTCAATGGAATTGGACTAGTCAATTTCCTTTTTATTGCTGGTCAGTTTCACCTCTTAGATTTCAGGGAGCTACAACATTTCTACATTTCTACTGAAAACATAAGAAATACTTAAAACCAGACTCTAGGCAAGCACATGGAAAGAAACATTTCTTATTTATTACAAGCCTTGTTAAAAAAAAAAAGACTACTTTTTGCCTTAATGCTGAAAGCAAGCCCCTTTTGTCGTTGAGAAATAGAAATATTTGAAATTCCCCAGTAATCTTGGGTTCACAAATGGAAACATTTGGTTGTATTTGGTTCACAAGTGCACAGGGGCCTGTCTGCTTTTGGTTCTGTGTAATTAGAATGTACAGATTTGACCTCAAATGTGCTATATTGTAGTTACAACGTAAAGAAGTCAGAACAAATGTGCAAAAGGTTGGTTGCAATTTAAACCATAATGTTCTAGAAGTGAAGAAAGGAAGAATGAATAAGCCAAGTGAAATTGCTTGTGGCTATACAACAGATCTACACAGCAAAAAATGTTTAGGACTTGGCAATTATTTTACCCCGACCAATATAGAAAGTCTGGCTATGTAGACCCCAAACTTCACAATAATGGTAATTGCTTACTCTGTTTCCAGATCATATTACATGGATGGACATCCAAATTTGCATTTGACTATGTCCTATCTATTCACACAAACCCACTATTCAGATTAAATTGAATGGTAATGAATATGTTGGTCAATAGAATTGACTGAGCTGACCAGATCATTGAGGTATAGATTAGGAGAATTTAAAAACAAACAAACAGACATATGAGGGAAACTTTCTAAATAACTAGATCATATTTCAATGTGTTGATGACCTCAAAGTTCTTTGTTACAGGTACAAATTATAGCTTTTTGTATAAGGCTCTAAGTTTACAAGATCCAGCCTAAACTTCCATTCAGAATCAGATGAGGGACTGATAAAAGAAAGGCAGAAAAGAACATTTTTACTTTTAAAATATTTATAATCTATTAAAATAGCCTAAGAGCTTAATGTTTCATATTGCAGTTCAGTTCAGTTCAGTTGCTCAGTCGTGTCCGAGTCTTTGCAACTCAGTGAACTGCAGAACACTGGCCTCCCTGTCCATCACCAACTCCTGGAGTTTACCCGAACTCATGTCCATTGAGTCAGTGATGCCATCGAACCATCTCATCCTCTGTCGTGCCCTTCTCCTCCTGCCCCCAACCCCTCCCTGCCTCAGAGTCTTTTCAAGTAAATCAGCTCTTCACATCAGGTGGCCAATAATTGGAGATACATCTTCAACATAAATCCTTCCAGTGAACACCCAGGACTGATTTCCTTTAGGATGGATCTCCTTGCAGTCCAAGGGACTCTCAAGAGTCTCTCCAACACCACAGTTCAAAAGCATCAATTCTTCGGCTCTCAGCTTTCTTTATAGTCCAACTCTCACATCATACATGACCACTGGAAAAACCATAGCCTTGACTAGACGGACCTCTGTTGACAAAGTAATGTCTCTGCTTTTTAATATGTTGTCTAGGTTGGTCATAATTTTCCTTCCAAGGAGTAAGCCTCTTTTAGTTTTCATGGTTGCAGTCACCATCTGCAGTGATTTTGGAGCCCCCCAAAAGAAAGTCTGACACTGTTTCAACTGTTTCCCCATCTATTTCCCATGAAGTGATGGGACCAGATGCCATGATCTTCGTTTTCTGAATGTTGAGCTTTAAGCCAACTTTTTCACTCTCCTCTTTCACTTTCATCAAGAGGCTCTTTAGTTCCTCTTCACTTTCTGCCATATGGGTGGTGTCATCTGCATATCTGAGGTTATTGATATTTCTCCTGGCAATCTTGATTCCAGCTTGTGCTTCCTCCAGCCCAGCGTTTCTCATGATGTACTCTGCATATAACTTAAATAAGCAGGGTGACAATGTACAGCCTTGCCGTACTCCTTTTCCTATTTGGAACCAGTCTGTTGTTCCATGTCCAGTTCTAACTGTTGCTTCCTGACCTGCATACAGGATTCTCAAGAGGCAGGTCAGGTGGTCTGGTATTCCCATCTCTTTCAGAATTTTCCACAGTTTATTCTGATCCACACAGTCAAAGGTTTTGTTATAGTCAATAAAGCAGAAATAGATGTTTTTCTGGAACTCTCTTGCTGTTTCCATGATCCAGCAGATGTTGGCAATTTGATCTCTGGTTCCTCTGCCTTTTCTAAAACCAGCTTGAACATCTTGAAGTTCACAGTTCACGTATTGCTGAATCCTGGCTTGAAGAATTTTGAGCATTACTTTACTAGCGTGTGAGATGAGTACAACTGTGTGGTAGTTTGAACATTTTTTGGCATTGCTTTTCTTTGGGATTGGAATGAAAATTGACCTTTTCCAGTCCTGTGGCCACTGCTGAGTTTTCCAAATTTGCTGGCATACTGAATGCAGCACTTTCATAGTGTCATCTTTTAGTATTTGAAATAGCTCAACTGGAATGCCATCACCTCCACTAGCTTTGTTGGTAGTGATGCTTCCTAAGGCCCACTTGACTTCACATTCCAGGATGTCTGGCTTTAGGTGAGTGTGAGTGATCACACCATCATGATTATCTGGGTTGTGAAGAACATTTTTTACAGTTCTTCTGTGTATTCTTGCCTCCTCTTCTTAATATCTTCTGCTTCTGTTAGATCCAAACCATTTCTGTCCTTTATTGAGCCCATCTTTACATGAAATGTTCGCTTGATATCTCTAATTTTCTTGAAGAGATCTCTAGTCTTTCTCATTCTGTTGTTTTCCTCTATTTCTTTGCACTGATGACAGAGGAAGGCTTTCTTATCTCTCTTTGCTATTCTTTGGAACTCTGCATTCGAATGGGTGTATCTTTCCTTTTCACTTCTCCTCTTTTCACAGCTATTTGTAAGGCCTCCTCAGACAGCCATTTTGCTTTCTTGCATTGCTTTTTCTTGGGGCAGTAAATTCTACCAATGCTTGAGACAGTTCTCCAAGTCAAGTTTCTTAAAACAAAGTCCTCTTTCACTAAAGATTTGAGAGTTACCTCTGGAATTGAAGAGACCATGAAATAAAAATATTTTCTAGTGATATTTCACAAAATGATACAAGCAAAATATGAGAACTGATATTAAAACTAATAATTATGGCCTCCTCAAGCCAAATACCACATGATAGAATATATATATTTTTAATAGGATAACCATGTTTGTTCCTTAGAATGCTCTCATTTCATAATCCAAAGTGAGTCGTGTTTATGTATTAATGTCCTATTCCTGCCCTTATATATCACATGTTTATAGCATTTATTGTTGGGTGTACTACAGTACTTTCTGACTGCACTGCCTGTCATAATTGTGAGAATGTCATTCTTATGGAAGCCACAGTGTGGCTATTGATCCCTTGCTAATGCAGAGTAGTTCTACACTAGCTGGAGAGCATCTTAAAATCTTCACTATTAGGTGTTAGTAATCTGACCAACGAAAAGAAAAAGCAAACAAAGTGGGTTTTTAATTTTAAGTTTAAAACTTAAATATACTATGCAAGTCATATTTAGATAATTATATGTAAGTGGAAATAGAAAGAATTTCAAAAGGCAGGATAGTTAAAAAGTAAATCAATGTGAAATTAAAAGACGCTTCCTCCTTGGAAGAAAAGATATGACCAACCTAGAAAGCTTATTAAAAAGCAGAGACATTACTTTGCCAACAAAGGTCCATCTAGTCAAAGCTGTGGTTTTTCCAGTTGTCATGTATGAATGTGAGAGTTGGACTATAAAGAAAGCTGAGCGCCGAAGAATTGATGCTTTTGAACTGTGGTGTTGGAGAAGACTCTTGAAAGTCCCTTGAACAGCAATAGATCCAACCAGTCCATCCTAAATGAAATCAGTCCTGAATATTCATTGAAAGGGCTGATGCTGAAGCTGAAACTCCAATATTTTGGCCACCTGATGTGAAGAACTGACTCATTTGAAAAGACCCTGATGCTGGGAAAGATTGAAGGTGGGAGGACAAACAGAGAAGTCACGTCTGATATAGTTTCACAAGCCAGACTAAAGTTGAAGTACGCATTTAAACACGATGAACTCAACAGAGATCCTATTCTCTTTCTTAATTTTCCTTCTCATTTATTGTCTGTTTTAAAGAGTTTCTTCTTGTAGCTGAACTGAACTGAGCTTATATTATCATCCATACCAAATAGAGTTATGGCACTATTCCAGCGTCCAGTGAAAATATATAAAGGATATGAAATAGGAAAATGTCTTGAATTCTTGAAGTTATTATTCTTGCTGGCGAGGTTTACCTCAATTCCTACCTAAGATGTATTAAAAAATTTTTTCTTTAGTAAGAAGCATGTAACTAAATCTGTGTTGGTTAGACCAGGTTGATCATTGCAAGGTATTATGGGTCCAGATCCCTGGAAAAGGAATGGCAACCTACTCCAGTATTCTTGCCTGGAGAAGTCCATGGACAGTGGAGCCTGGTGGCCTATAGTTCATGGGGTTGCAAAGTATCAGACATGGCTAAGCGACTTTCAGAACACAGCAATAACATGGGTCCAGAGGCATTTAAACAATTTAAACATTAAAGCAGAATTACTTCAGATAGGGGGAAAAGCCAGAAAAATTACTTTTAAAAATTTAACACATGATTGTGGATAATCTATTTGATTTATATTCTATATTATCTTTGCTCTGTTATTAAGATGCTCTGGAACAGGCTCTTAAATCTACAAGTATTGATAAAATTACAAAAAAATTAATACTTATTGTATTAATAATAATAATAATGATAATCTACAGTGAAAATAGGGTAAACCACAAAGAAATAAAACTAAAAAATTAAAATCTAAAAGGTTAGTATAGAGAAAGACACTGTAAGTTATTTTCTTGTTTAACCTTATCATAAATATAAGGTATTTATATACTTTAAAAACTTATTCAGAAAGTTATATAACATTTTTTCACTTAAGATTCAATGAATATTCTCCCATATCTTTGAATATACCTGTAAATGTGATATTTAATTACCATATATATTTACTTATATGAATGTAACATAATTTATTTAGCCCATCCATTATTGATGGAAGTTTTGGTTGTTACATTCCTTTTTTTGCAATTATAAATAACACTCTTCTTTAAAAGTATTTCTGTTCATGTCAGAGAGTTAAAGTATATGTAATTTATAAGTTCAATGCAATCCCTATCAAGCTACCAGCCATATATTTCACAGAACTAGAACAAATAATTTCAAGATTTGTATGGAAATACAAAAAACCTTGAATAGCCAAAGCAATCTTGAGAAAGAAGAATGGAACTGGAGGAGTCAACTTGCCTGACTTCAGGCTCTACTACAAAGCCACAGTCATCAAGACAGTATGGTACTGGCACAAAGACAGACATATAGATCAATGGAACAAAATAGAAGCCCAGAGATAAATCCACACACATACGGACACCTTATCTTTGACAAAGGAGGCAAGAATATACAATGGAGTAAAGACAATCTCTTTAACAAGTGGTGCTGGGAAAACTGGTCAACCACTTGTAAAAGAATGAAACTAGATCACTTTCTAACACCGCACACAAAAATAAACTCAAAATGGATTAAAGATCTAAATGTAAGACCAGAAACTATAAAACTCCTAGAGGAGAACATAGGCAGAACACTCTCCGACATACATCACAGCAGGATCCTCTATGATCCACCTTCCAGAATTCTGGAAATAAAAGCAAAAATAAACAAATGGGATCTAATTAAAATTAAAAGCTTCTGCACAACAAAGGAAAATATAAACAAGGTGAAAACACAGCCTTCTGAATGGGAGAAAATAATAGCAAATGAAGCAACTGACAAACAACTAATCTCAAAAATATACAAGCAACTTATGCAGCTCAATTCCAGAAAAATAAACGACCCAATCAAAAAATGGGCCAAAGAACTAAATAAACATTTCTCCAAAGAAGACATACGGATGGCTAACAAACACATGAAAAGACGCTCAACATCACTCATTATTAGAGAAGTGCAAATCAAAACCACAATGAGGTACCACTTCACACCAGTCGGAATGGCTGCGATCCAAAAGTCTGCAAGCAATAAATGCTGGAGAGGGTGTGGAGAAAAGGGAACCCTCCTACACTGTTGGTGGGAATGCAAACTCGTACAGCCACTATGGAGAACAGTGTGGCGATTCCTTAAAAAATTGCAAATAGAACTACCTTATGAACCAGCAATCCCCCTGCTGGGCATACACACCGAGGAAACCAGAATTGAAAGAGACACATGTACCCCAATGTTCATCGCAGCACTGTTTATAATAGCCAGGACATGGAAACAACCTAGATGTCCATCAGCAGATGAATGGATAAGAAAGCTGTGGTACATATACACAATGGAGTATTACTCAGCCGTTAAAAAGAATTCATTTGAATCAGTTCTGATGAGATGGATGAAACTGGAGCCAACTATACAGAGTGAAGTAAGCCAGAAAGAAAAACACCAATACAGTATACTAACACATATATATGGAATTTAGGAAGATGGCAATGACGACCCTGTATGCAAGACAGGAAAAAAGACACAGATGCGTATAACGGACTTTTGGACTCAGAGGGAGAGGGAGAGGGTGGGATGATTTGGGAGAATGGGAATTCTAACATGTATACTATCATGTAAGAATCGAATCGCCAGTCTATGTCTGACGCAGGGTGCAGCATGCTTGGGGCTGGTGCATGGGGATGACCCAGAGAGATGTTATGGGGAGGGAGGTGGGAGGGGGGTTCAAGTTTGGGAACGCATGTACACCCGTGGTGGATTCATGTCAATGTATGGCAAAACCAATACAGTATTGTAAAGTAAAATAAAGTAAAAATAAAAATTTTAAAAATAAATAAATAAATAAAAGCTTCAAAAAAAAAAAAAAAAAAAGAAATCACTCTTTTTGTTTGCATTGACCAATCTTAGCCCAGTAACTATAAAGCACCCTACCCATGGACCCTAATAACGGTAATGCTTAGTCGATCAGTTGTGTCTGACTCTTTGCAGCCCCATGGACTATGGCTTGCCAGGCTTCTCCATCCATGGGGATTCTCCAGGCAAGAATACTGGAGTGGGTTGCCATGCCCTCCTCAGGGGATCTTCCCAACCCAGGGATTGAGCCCAGGTGTCTCACACTGTAGGCAGATTCTTTACTGTCTGAGCCACCAGGGAAGACCCTAAGGAAGGCATGTGCCCCAAACTATGTCTCTACTTGCTGCATCTTACCTTGACTCCCCTGTGTGGCCCTTCAAGGTGTTTCCTCCAAGAACTGTGAGTAATAGACTTTTGTAACTCAATTTCTCTCCTTGTCTCTTGTTCAATTGAGATTCACCATCTGGCATGCTGTGCTCCACTTAACAAGTGTTAATTTAATAAATTATTAAAAATTTCTCTGCCCATTTTTCTAATGGGATTTTTTAATATGTCAGAAACATTTGTCATATGATTGAAAATATTTTTCCATTATTTTAATGTTTTTTTTTTTACTTCTATTTGCACCTTTTTTTTTTCTCTGTTTTCTAGTTTGTATGTCTATAGGTTTATATGGTCAAAGCTATCAATTTTCCTTTTATTTCCTCCCTTTTTATGTGGGAAAAAATAAAAGAAAAAGATAAACATTTATATTTTACTTTCAATCTAATGATTTAATTTTTTGTTCATTAAGGTATTATCCATCATGAATTTATTTTGATGTATGGTGCGATGTACAGATCTAGCTTGAATCCTAATTTTTCCCCCCCAAATAATTAATCTACTCTCCAAGCATTAGTTACTGAATAATCAGCTCTTTCCTTTTGGATGTTAAATGTCAGTTCTTATTGTGTATTATAAAACTAATTACATATATATATTGAAAATTATCTTCCAAGATATATTTACTCATTCTACGACTACACTGTCTTTATAATTGTGGTGCCATATGTTTTCATGGGCTTCCCTGGTGGCTCAGTTGGTAAAGAATTTGCCTGCAATGCAGGAGACTGCCTGCAATACAGGAGATGCTGGGAGGATCTCCTGGAGAAGGAAATGGCAACATTTTCAATATTCTTGCCTGGGAAATCCCATGGATAGAGGAGCCTGGTAGGCTACCCGCTATGGGGTTGCAACAGAGTTGGATATGACTTAGCAACTAAACCACCACCACCACGTTTTCATCTCTGAGAAGGAAAGTCCTCTCCATTTATTATTCTTATAAAATTTCAAAGTTAGTTTTATCTGTTTGAATTTGCAGTTATACTTTAGAATTACTCTGTCAAATTAAGGCAGTATTGACTGGTATCAGTCATCTAAATAAAAATGTCCTATCGGAGTCCAATGCAATAACAAAGTCCTTGTAAGGGAAAGAGGAAGTGGCAGAGTTACAGGCAGAGGAGGAGATAATGGAAGCAGAGGACAGAGAGAAGAGAGATTTAATGATGTCTTACTGCTGGTTTTGAAGATGGAAGAAGGAGCCACAAGTCAAGGCAAGCAGGTGGCCACTAGAAGATGCATAGAGCAAGGAAATGGATCCTCCTCTAGAGCCTCTAGAAGGGAGGCAGAGCTTGATTTCAATCCACTTCAGACTTCTGACTTTCAAAACTATGAGAGAATCCATTTATGTTGCTTTTACCTACAATATTTGTGGTAATCTATTATAGCAACAATAAAAAAGTAATAAAGAGGGAACTGACCTCATCATAATACTAAACTTGTCTTTCAAGAGCATAATATGCCACAGCTTTGATTCAGGTATGCTTCCATGCCCCTCAAGCCAAGTGTTTGTTTTTAACATGAATATCTTATATTCTGTGTAAAGTTAATCCAAATAATTTAGATTCTATGGATGGAGAAGGCAATGGCACCCCACTCCAGTACTCTTGCCTGCAAAATCCCATGGATGGAGGAGCCTGGTGGGCTGCAGTCCATGGGGTTGCGAAGAGTCAGACACGACTGAGCGACTTCACTCTCACTTTTCACTTTCATGCACTGGAGAAGAAAATGGCACCCCACTCCAGTGTTCTTGCCTGGAGAATCCCAGGGACGGTGGAGCCTGGTGGGCTGCCACCTATGGGGTCGCACAGAGTCGGGCACTACTGAAGCGACTTAGCAACAGCAGCATGGATGCTATTATTAATGAGCTGTTTTATCATTATGTTTTACATAGTTATTTATGGTAAATGGGAAAGCCATTGCTACTTTTGTTAGTCTCCTTCTTTTCCCCAGTTGTTCTGATACCGTGCCTCTTTTTAAAAAATATGCTTTTATTTGTATTAATTCTTGCTTTCTTTAGTTTTGTTTCAGGTTTATTTATGTTGTGTTTATTATTTAGTTGAATGCCCAGTTCACTAATTTTATTTTTTTCTTCATTTAACATTGAAAATTGTTGTTAAGATTTGCTTCTGTCTGCTTTTTTTTTTTTTTTAGTTTTTTAGTTTTTAAATTTTAAATCTTTAATTCTTACATGCGTTCCCAAACATGCCCCCCCCCACGTCCCTCCCCACAACATCTCTCTGGGTCATCCCCATGCACCAGCCCCAAGCATGCTGCACCCTGCGTCAGACATAGACTGGCGATTCAATTCTTACATGATAGTATACATGCTAGAATTCCCATTCCCCCAAATCATCCCACCCTCTCCCTCTCCCTCTGAGTCCAAAAGCCCGTTATACACATCTGTGTCTTTTTTCCTGTCTTGCATACAGGGTCGTCATTGCCATCTTCCTAAATTCCATATATATGTGTTAGTATACTGTATTGGTGTTTTTCTTTCTGGCTTACTTCACTCTGTATAGTTGGCTCCAGTTTCATCCATCTCATCAGAACTGATTCAAATGAATTCTTTTTAACGGCTGAGTAATACTCCATTGTGTATATGTACCACAGCTTTCTTATCCATTCATCTGCTGATGGACATCTAGGTTGTTTCCATGTCCTGGCTATTATAAACAGTGCTGCGATGAACATTGGGGTACATGTGTCTCTTTCAATTCTGGTTTCCTCGGTGTGTATGCCCAGCAGGGGGATTGCTGGTTCATAAGGTAGTTCTATTTGCAATTTTTTAAGGAATCTCCACACTGTTCTCCATAGTGGCTGTACGAGTTTGCATTCCCACCAACAGTGTAGGAGGGTTCCCTTTTCTCCACACCCTCTCCAGCATTTATTGCTTGCAGATTTTTGGATCGCAGCCATTCTGACTGGTGTGAAGTGGTACCTCATTGTGGTTTTGATTTGCACTTCTCTAATAATGAGTGATGTTGAGCATCTTTTCATGTGTTTGTTAGCCATCCGTATATCTTCTTTGGAGAAATGTCTATTTAGTCTTGTGTTTTGACTTATAGTGCTCTACTTTTAATTATTTTTAAGTATTCTTTAATACAGTTATTTGACCCTTACTGAGGACTTATTTACATGAGACATTTTTTGATAAGGTTTACTTAAAATTTATTTTAGTTCTGCAGCTTTTTATTGTATGCATACAAAGGGACATATGTGATTTTATATTCTGGAAATGATAGAGGATATTTTTTAACCTGTGATGTAGCATTTAATCCATTTTGGTAACTATTCTATGAGCCTTTGATAGAAAGTACTATTTTTCATTTGACAGATGTCAATTAAATATGTCATGTTAAAAGTATAGGGTAGTAAGAATGTAGTACAGTACAGACTGTCATATATTTGCCTTGTTTTAACTTTCAAAGTTTGTAAATCATTTTGTGTATTAAAAACAGTATATCTAGATTTGTTTTCAGCTCAGCTGAATTTTTTTAAAGGTAACAAGCCCCAGATTAAAGCAGTAGCAGATGAAGTTAATCAGATGTATTTGAAAGAGATTGTAGGAGATAGAATGGACTTTACCTGAGTATTTTGACTGCATCAGGTGAAGATTCAAGGATGACTTCCCATCAGAGCAATGGGAATCATTATATGGAGTGGGTAAACAAAGATGTAGGGATTTCTAATGGATCTGTTTGAGTTGCCTTTATAACTTTAAGTTGAGCATATCTAGTAGGTACTGGATGAAAAGATTTGGAGCTCAGGCATGTGATAAATGCTAGGCTTTTATTGACAGAAAGGCAGAGTTTTTCCTTTTAATTGAGAGTGGAATAAGCATACTTGCCTTTTGAGTTGTACAAGGGATAGATTGAAGATAAAAGGCGAATAGGGAATCATTAGTGAAGGATAATCCTGGATCACGAGAGGGATAGTGAGTCTAAAGCAGAGGTAAAGCATTTGTCTTACAAAGGAGAAAAGATTTTAGCGGGGAAAAGAAGATTAGCAGGAAAGTAAATACGTTTTTTGACTATGAAACCAGAAGATGAAAGGGCAAGGTTGTTTATTTCTATTTGTCCAAGTCCTTTAAATTATGGTGGGATCCCTGTTGAATCTTACTGCTCACATACAGTCAAAGAGAGACTCATACACTACCTGATAAGTGAGGAATTTGAGGTATGCACTGGTAGTTTGCTCTCCTCAGCCTGGTATCTCTTGCTAACAGAGGTGGGATTTCTGTGCTTAATTTCCTGGTTTTGAGTGTGATGTGGGGAGGTCTCCATGGTGCTTCTGTTTTATAAGAGCAGAGGAAGCAGTATGAAATGATGAGAAAAGAACAGCTAGAGTAGTGAAGTTGTTAAGGTAGTGATAATTTGAAATTAAAAAGAGAGAGAGAGCCAGTTTGGAGAGAGGACAGGGTTTTGTGGGCATTTTGAGTCCAGCTGAGGCCAAGATGACTTGGAGAGCAAGGATTGTAACATTAGCTCCAGAAATACTCAGAGTCCTGGGAACAAACATGTACATTGGACTAGTGACTTATTTTGTTGATGGCCATCTGCACAGAAGGCATGCCAATAGATCAAAGGGCAGAGGGCCAGGGACTTAGGGGTGTTTGAGTTATATACTATATGGATCAACTTTGTAAAGGAATTCAGTTCAGTTCAGTTGCTTGGTCGTGTCCAACTCTTAGCGACCCCATGGAATGCAGCATGCCAGGCTTCCCTGTCCATCACCAACTCCCAGAGCTTGCTTCAACTCATGTCCATTGAGTCAGTGATGCCATCCAACCATCTCATCCTCTGTCATCCGTCCCCTTCTCCTCCCGCCTTCAATATTGCCCAGCATCAGGGTCTTTTCCAATGAGTTGGTTCTTCACATCAATTGGCCAAAGTATTGGAGCTTCAGTTTCAGCTTCAGCATCAGTCTTTCCAATGAATATTCAGGACTGATTTCCTTTAGGATGAACTGGTTGGATCTCCTTGCAGTCCAAGGGACTCTCAAGAGTCTTCTCCAACACCACAGTTCAAAAACACCAATTCTTTGGTGCTCAGCTTTCTTTATGGTCCAGCTCTCACATCCATACATGACTACTGGAAAAACCATAACTCTGACTAGATGGACCTTTGTTGGCAAATAATGTCTCTGCTTTTTAATATGGTGTCTAGGTTGGTCATAACTTTTCTTCCAAGTAGTAAGAGTCTTTTAATTCCATAGCTGCAGTCACCATATGCAGTGATTTTGGAGCCCCCACCCCCACCCCGCCCCGAAATAAAGTCTGTCACTGTTTCCATTGCTTCCGCATCTATTTGCCACGAAGCGATGGGACCAGATGCCATGATCTTAGGTTTTTGAATGTTGAGTTTTAAGCCAGCTTTCTCACTCTCCTCTTTCATGTTCATCAAGAGGCTCTTTAGTTCCAGGAATAGACCTACAGCAATGGATGCAGATACTAGAAGTATGGATTAATGAATTCTCACAAGGTGAACTATGTATGCATCACCCAGATCATGAAATAGAAAATCACCTGCAGAACAGAAGCACCCTCCCTCACATACTTCCAGAGTACCATCCTCTCCAAATTCAGTCACTGTTCTGATATCTATCACCTTAAAGATTAGTGTAGGCCTGACATTATTTTTATATTAGGTTGTAGAATTCTGTTTGGTTGTTGTATCTAGCAATAGTCCACACTTGTTTATTGCTATATATTGTATTAATATACCCAATGCCTAGCCTACATTTTTTTGAATTTACAAATAGTAACCCTATGAACATCATTATGTCACATACGCATACATTTGTGATGATTTATATATATATATATATATATATGATTGGAATTGAGTCATACAAAATATGAAATGGATTTTGTCACTTTTAAAATTTGATGTTATATTAATGGATTTTGTCACTTTTTCAAAAGCCATGAGAGTAGCAGTATATAAAAGTTCCTATTGCTTTACACCCTCAACAACAGGAATTTTGGATACTTCTCATATGTATATAGTGATATCCCATTGTGATTGCATTTCTCATACTGGTCATATTGTTCTATTTTTTGTACCTGTTCAACAATTTTTACTCATTTTTCCCATGGCTTTTTTCATCTTTATACTGATTTTCAAATGTATTTTGTATATTTTGGACATGTGTATTTTGTAAGGTATATTTTTCTACTGATATCTTTTCTCAGTTGTGGCTTATTTTTTCCATCCTTTGGACAGTCTTTTAATGAATAGAAATTCTTAGTGTGGCCAAATTTATAACATTTTTCTTTATTTTTAGGGCTTTTGGGTCTTGTTAAGAAATTCTTGCTTATTCCAAGGCTATGAAGATATTTTTGCCTGCTTCTCCTAGACGTTTCATTGTTTTATCTTCCATATTTAGGTTCATAGTTTATCTTGAATCAGTTTTGAATTATAGTGTGAGTTGGGGATTAATATACATATTATGTATTTTTCCTTTGATCCAGCATCACTTGTTGAAAAGACTAATCTTTCCTATTGTACTGCAATGTAATCTTTATTATGACTGAAGTGACTATGTAAGCTTGGGTCTGTTTCTAATTCTGTACTATGTTTCTCTGGTATATAACCTAGCTGAACATCGCTGTGATTATTTTAACTTTAATAAGTTTTGAAAGTCCTCCTGCTTTGCTTTTCTTCAAAATTATCTTGTCTTTTCTTGGCCCTTTGCATTTCTGTATATAGTTAGAAACAGCTTATCAAATACCAACCTAAGAAAAACATCAGTAGCAATTTTGCTGGACTTTTGTTAAATATATGAATCAATCTGAGGAGAGTAAACATATTTATAGTATGGAGCTTTCTAATCGATGATTATAGCATATATTTCTACTATTTATTATTTCACCAGTGTATTGTAGATTATTGCATGGTGATACAAAACATTTTTGAGAGATTTTTTTAATTTAATATTTTAAGTATTTTTATTTTATTATTATTTTTTAATTTTTGTTTTATTTATTTCTTTTTTATTTCTTTTTTTAAAAATTACTTTATAATATTGTATTCCTTTTGCCATACATCAACAAGAATCCACCACAGGTATACACGTGTTCCCCATCCTGAACCTCCCTCCCTCATCCCTCTCTGTACCATCCATCTGGGTCATCCCAGTGCACCAGCCCCAAGCATCTAGTATCATGCATTGAACCTAGACTGGCAATTCATTTCATATATGATATTATACATGTTTCAATGCCATTCTCCCAAATCATCCCACCCTTTCCCTCTCCCACAGAGTCCAAAAAACTATTCTATACATCTGTGTCTCTTTTGCTGTCTCGCATACAGGGTTATTGTTACCATCTTTCTAAATTCCATATATACGCATTAGTATAAGGTATTGGTGTTTTTCTTTCTGGCTTACTTCACTCTGTATAATAGGCTCCAGTTTCATCCACCTCATTAGAACTCATTCAAATGTATTCTTTTTGATGGCTGAGTAATACTGCATTGTGTATAAGTACCACAGCTTTCTTATCCATTCATCTGCTGATGGACATCTAGGTTGCTTCCATGTCCTGGCTATTATAAACAGTTCTGTGATGAACATTGGGGTACATGTGTCTCTTTCAATTCTGGTTTCCTCGGTATGTATGCCCAGCAGTGGGATTGCTGGGTCATAAGGCAGTTCTATTTCCAGTAGTTTAAGGAATCTCCACACTGTTCTCCATAGTGACTGTACTAGTTTGCATTCCCACCAACAGTGTAAGAGGGTTCCCTTTTCTCCACACCCTCTCCAGCATTTATTGGTTGTAGACTTTTGGACTGCAGCCATTCTGACTGGCAGGAAACAGTACCTCATTGTGGTTTTGATTTGCATTTCTCTAATAATGAGTGATGTTGAGCATCTTTTCATGTGTTTGTTAGCCATCTGTATGTCTTTTTGGAGAAATGTTTATTTAGTTCTTTGGCCCATTTTTTGATTGGGTCGTTTATTTTTCTGGAGTTGAGCTGCATAAGTTGCTTGTATATTTTTGAGATTAGTTGTTAGTCAGTTGCTTCATTTGCTATTATTTTCTCCCATTCTGAAGGCTGTCTTTTCACCTTGCTTATAGTTTCCTTTGCTGTGCAGAAGCTTTTAAGTTTAATTAGGTCCCATTTGTTTATTTTTGCTTTTATTTCCAGTTTTCTGGGAGGTGGGTCATAGAGGATGCTGCTGTGATTTATGTCAGATAGTGTTTTGCCTATGTTCTCCTCTAGGAGTTTTATAGTTTCTGGTCTTACATTTAGATCTTTAATCCATTTTGAGTTTATTTTTGTGTATGGTGTTAGAAAGTGTTCTAGTTTCATTCTTTTACAAGTGGTTGACCAGTTTTCCCAGCACCACTTGTTAAAGAGATTGTCTTTACTCCATTGTATATTCTTGCCTCCTTTGTCAAAGATAAGGTGTCCGTATGTGTGTGGATTTATCTCTGGGCTTTCTATTTTGTTCCATTGATCTATATTTCTGTCTTTGTGCTAGTACCATACTGTCTTGATGACTGTGGCTTTGTAGTAGAACCTGAAGTAAGGCAGGTTGATTCCTCCAGTTCCATTCTTCTTTCTTAAGATTGCTTTGGCTATTTGAGGTTTTTTGTATTTCCATACAAATCTTGAAATTATTTGTTCTAGCTCTGTGAAAAATACCATTGGTAGCTTGATAGGGATTGCATTGAATCTATAGATTGCTTTGGGTAGTATACTCATTTTCACTATGTTGATTCTTCCCATCCATGAACATTGTATATTTCTCCATCTATTAGTGTCCTCTGATTTCTTTCACCAGTGTGTTATAGTTTTCTATATATAGGTCTTCAGTTTCTTTAGGTGGATATATTCCTAAGTATTTTATTCTTTTCATTACAATGGTGAATGGAATTGTTTCCTTAATTTCTCTATTTTCTCATTGTTAGTGTATAGGAATGCAAGGGATTTCTGTGTTGATTTTATATTCTGCAACTTTACTATATTCATTGATTAGCTCTAGTAATTTTCTGGTGGTGTCTGTAGGGTTTTCTATGTAGAAAATCATGTCATCTGCAAATAGTGAGAGTTTTACTTCTTCTTTTCCAATTTGGATTCCTTTTATTTCTTTATTTCTTTTTCTGATTGCTGTGGCCAAACTTCCAAAACTATGTTGAATAGTAGTGGTGAAAGTGGGCACCCTTGTCTTGTTCCTGACTTTAGGGGAAATGCTTTCAATTTTCCACCATTGAGGATAATGTTTGCTGTGGGTTTGTCATATATAGCTTTTATTATGTTGAGGTATGTTCTTTCTATTCCTGCTTTCTGGAGAGTTTTTATCATAAATGGATGTTGAATTTTGTCAAAGGCCTTCTCTGCGTCTATTGAAATAATCATATGGCGTTTATTTTTCAATTTGTTAATGTGGTGTATTACATTGATTGATTCGTGGATATTGAAGAATCCTTGTATCCCTGGCCATGGTGTATGATCTTTTTAATGTGTTGTTGGATTCTGATTGCTAGACTTTTGTTAAGGATTTTTGCATCTATGTTCATCAGTGATATTATTTTTAAATTTTATCTTTTAAAAACTATCATGCTCTAATTATTTTTTGTGGTATATAGAAACATAATTTTTTTTATATTGACCTTGTATACAAAGACTCTTCTAAATTTCTTATTAATTTTACTGATTTTTTTCCCTGTGTTGATTTGTTTTTGTTTTTTTTTTTTTTGATTTGGCCTATTAGCAAAGACTTTATTTTTTTTTTAATTTTTTTATTTTTTTATTTTTTATTTTTTTAGGATATAAAATCATGCTATCTAAGAATAATGGGAAATTTGTCTTTGCTTTCCCAAAGTTAATGTGTTTTATTTACTTTTAATTCTTCATTTGATGGTTAGTATCACCAGTAGAATGTTGTATAAAAGGGATGACAGTAGTATTTTTTTAATTTGAATCTTCAAATAAGAATTTTCTATATTTCATCACTGAATATAAGTTTGTTGAAAGGTACTTTATCAGAATAAGAAGGCTCCCTTTTTTGATTAGTTTGATATGTGCTAAAATGGTATTGACTTTTATGAAAGATGTATTCTACATCTCTTGAGAAGATTATATGATTTTTCATCTTTATTCTGCTACTGTAGTGAATTACAGATTGAATTTAAATATTAGACCATTTGTATACTCCAAGAGCTGTCACACTTCATTGTGTTGTTTTATCCATTCAATAAATTGCCACATTAAGTTGGTGCTATTTTAAGAATTTTCATCTATGTTTACTAGAGACATTTTTCTCCAGTTTTTGTTCCTTGAATGTTTTTGTCAAGTATTTTATAAAGATTTTATTCAACTCATAAAAAGTTGGAAAGTTTATTCTGGAAGAGTTTGTGTGAGACTGATGTCTTAACATTTTGGTTAAAAGAGCCAGATTTCTTTTTTAGGAAGGTTTAAAATTATAAATGATCTTTCTTACTGTGTTGGTTATATTAGAATGTTTTTTTCCTAGGAGTTGATCTTTTTTGTAAGTGGTATAAACTTGTTGATAAAGCCTAATTTCTATCTTTTTAGTACTTGGAGGATTTATAATGATATGCTTTAATTCCTACTATTAACAAATTGATGAATAATCCTGTGAGAGAGTGCCTAATTTTTATTAGTTTTTTAAAAGTAGAGAACACACTTTGTCATTTTTGTATTTTGAATGCTTATTTTTTTTTATTTCATTAGTCTGTGCCCTCATCTTAACTATTCCCTTTGTTTAACTTGTTTTGGGTTTAATTTGCTGTTTTTTAAAAAATTCTAAACTTTCAAAGATGGATCTTTTGATTGTAGAATTTCAAGCTTTTGTTTTATATGTATTTAAGACTCTCTATTTTTCTCTAAGCACTGTTTTCATTACATTCCAAAAATTTATATAGATACTACCATAATTATCATTCAGTTCCAAATATTTTCCAGTTCTTTTTTGTTTAAAGAAAATTGTTTGCTCTCTGGTTTATTTCCAAATGATGCGCAAATGTGTTTCTTGTTGTAGTTCTTCTTGTTTTTGAAAACATCTTATGAATGCATTTATTTTTTAAAAAAACATTTGAGACTTGCTTTATGAACTAATATGTAAGCAAATAGGGCCATTTGCTAAGAATGTGTGTTCTTTATTATTGTCTTCAATATTTTATATATGAAAATGAGGGCAACTTTTTGTGTTGTTTTGTTTAGATCATTTCTATCTTTTCTGATTTTTTCTATTTTATCTAGTTATTAAAAACAAAGAGTTCAAGTCCCCAGTGTAATTATGGATTTGTCTCCTTTCCTTTTTATTTACGTATTTTGAACCCATAACACTGGTGCAGTAAAATACAGAATTTTTATACCTTCTGGTGGATTGACCCTTTTATTATGTGATTTTTGCTCTTATTTTTATAGTCATGCATCTTGCTTACTTTGTTGCCACTAATATAACAGCACCAGCTTTATTTTGGAGAGTATTTGCATGAAGTTCTTATTTCCAAGTTCTTATTTTCTCTTTGAAAGAGAAGTCTTTTTCAAAATTTCTGTGTCATGTATTATTGATGTCTTTTTTATGAGGCATATAAACTTTTTATTTTTTAAAGCAAGTCTGACAATCTTAGTCATTTAATTGAAGTATTGCAATATTTTACATTTAATATAAGTATTGCAGGAAGGGGGACCCCTTCCAGAGCCCGAAACTGGGCTCTTCTTTAACACTCAGAAATGAGTTGTCTGAAGAGATACATGTGCTGACAAAGCAAGAGATTTTGTTAGTAAAGGGTACCTGGGTGGAGCAGTATGGTAAGGGGACCCAGGAGAATGGCTCTGCCATGTGGCTCTCAGTCTCAGGTTTTATGGTGATGGGGTTAGTTTCCAGGTTGTCTTTAGCCAACCATTCTGACTCAGAATCCTTCCTGGTAGCGCATGCCTTGTTCAGCCAAGATGGATGCCAGAGAGAAGGATTCTGGGAGGTGGTCAGACATGTGGTGTCTCCTTTTGACCTTTCCTGAGCTCTTCCGGTTGGTGGTAGCTTATTAGTTCCCTGTTCCTTACCAGGACCTCCTGTCTTAAAACAACTCATGCAAATGGTTACTATGGTGCCTGGCCAGGGTGGGCGGTTTCAGTCAGTGTTCTTCCCCCAACATAAGTGCTAATATATTTTTGATATGATGCTGGATTTGATTTGCTAATTTTTCCAGTATGTATGTGTCTGTGTTCATTAATGATTTTAGTTTACAATTTTCTGTTATTGTAATGCCTTTCTTGGGATTATGCTGTCCTCATAAAGTGCATTGGAAATATTTCTTTCTCTTCTATTTACTAGAAGAGTCTGTACGGAATTAACATTATTTCTTTCTAAAATGTTTGGTTGAATATTCTGTATTATTATTGAGGCTTAGAATTTACTTTCTTGAAATGTTTTTAACTATCATAAGTTTCATTAATCCATATATATTTTCATATATATTTCTTTTTGTATGAACTGCTTTCCTGGTGGCTCAGATAGTAAAGAGTTTGCCTGCAGTGCAGGAGACCCGGGTTCAATCTCTGGTTGGGAAGATCCCCTGGAGAAGGAAATGGCAACTCACTCCAGTATTCTTGCCTGGAAAATCCCATGGATGAAGGAGCCTGGCAGGCTACAGTCCATGGGGTCACAAACAGTCACACAGGACTGAGTGACTTCACTTTCTTTATTTTGATAGTTTGTATCTTTTGAGACATTGATTAATTTCAACTACACCACTGAATTTATAGGCATACATTTTAAAAAATAATATTCTACTAACCTGTAGTATCTGAAGGGTCTTTAAAGGTGCTTTCTCTTTCATTGCTGATATTAGTAAGTGTTTCTATATTTTAGATATTTTTGCTAGAGGTTTGACAATTTTAAAAATTATTCTTATTTTTAAACATCCTTGTTTGAATACCTTCACTAAGATTTTTAAAAGTGAGTAAACAGTTTTTGACCAACCCCCACCCAAAACATATAACAACAAAATACTTATAAAGCATGAACATTGATTACATCCTCGAACAAAATCTGGTATATTATTTGTGAAAATGGGACTAATTTCAATTTAGACTTGATTTTAGATTATAGAATAATTATTAGTTTTCGTAAGTATGAAAATGGTCCTGCAACTATGTATAATATGTTTATTTTTAGAAGATGTATACTGCTCTACTTAAAGTATTATCATACTTGCAAATTGTTTTGAAAAATTTTAGCAAAAATTAAATGATACAGAAAGTACATAAGTTGTTAAATTTGGGTGGTAAATATATATGGGTAGTTACTGAACTATTCATTTCTTTTTTATATGTTTAAAAATTATTTTAAAAATATTTTAATATTGGGTACTGCCCACCACCAGCAAATCAAAGTGAGCCACTGCTGTATTAAACTGATTAGTGAAGACTTCTTTGAGGATTTGGAGGTTTGGTTGGGCTTTCAAAACTGGAGCAAAGTTAGGTAGATGGAATTAAACAGTGAGGTCATGCTTGAAAGGGAGTAATATAAACAAAACTTGAGAGATTAAGATGAAAATGACTTGTCACATTTGACTTGTCTTATTCCCTTTGCTAAGGGTGTTAAAGCTAGCTGTCTAAAATTTTATTTATGACTATCTTATAGTAGTATCAATTTTCCCTAAATAAGAGGTTCCGTGTTCACTGGGAGAATTTTGGAGGAATTTGTCTAAATGTCTCTTTTAAGGACTATGAATCATTCATTACACCATTTGCCAGTTCCTTCACCAGAGTTTCTACCTTAAGGATCACTGCATTTCTTCCCTCATAAGTGTGTTTGTTTGTAATGTGACATGGGAAAAATAAACTTTCTGTGTGTTCCTCATTGCTCTGCTATTCCCTGTAAATGTTTAGGAATCAGAATGCTGCTAATCTGTTAACATAATCAAAGCTCCCAGTTGTTAGTTCAGGGTTTCATGCCTCAGAAAATGTGTTAAATTTTCTTACTGAAACTTCTTCATGTTGTTCAGTTATACTACCTATGGCCCCTTCTGCCTACCTTCCCAAATTCTTCTATATCCCAGATCCAAATAATCATAATGATAGCTCTGCACTCAGTCTCTTACCTTCTGAATAATAGCAGCACCTAGCACTTACACTGTATTTGGTTTTTCATTTTCAAAGTGCTTTGCAATCAGGGACTGGCTGAGCTCCCTTAACCGTGAAATTTATTTCCTGATGACAGAAGGAACAAAACCTTGGCATCTGGCTATGCCTACTATTGCCACCATGGAGCAGGGAGAAAAATCAGTGCTGAGGATGGAGGAGGAGGTTAGGGGTCAGGAGATTTGTGTCCTATTTTTGACTCTGCACTTGGCTTATGCACATCCTGGCTTAAGGCAGCAATTGCTCACTGTAAATTTTACCACCTGTAGGAGAAGGAGGATTGAATCCACATTGAAAAGAGGAGAAGCTCATCTGTCACAGGAAAGATGCCTTGAATTTGTAGTGGGACTCTGGTACCTGATGAAATTGTTAACAGAGTGGCATATGGAGACTATCCTTTCATGATGTGGTATTTTCTATTAAAAGATTAATTTTGAAAAATTATATGGTGAGTAAAAACATCTTTACTACATTTATTTCCCATATTCTTCCCCTTCATAAAAGTCAGTAAGATCAGAAACAATAGAAATAATATAAGGCCAAGCCCAGTTTGTTGTTAATGCATTCAGTAAGCTACATACTGTTTACATATGTCACAGTCATCATGATAACTCTTAATTATAAAAATTAATCAATGAGAATTTCTAGTGGCATACATCATAAGATTTGGTGATTAAACTGACATTCTCCTCTCTTCTAATTTGGAGTATTTTTTCTGTTTTTAGTGTGAATGGCAGGTTAAATTATAAAATATCTCTCAATACAAAAGAATGGATGATAGTGCAGAAGAATAATAGATATAATGGCAGTAATAAAGACAATAATTCAGACAAAGACAAACGTGTTCATCTGGATATTTGTTTTGATATACGTATTAATACATATTTACTTTTTTATGACAGATGTTATTAGAATTAGAACATTTGTCGTCAGTGGAATTTATGTATCTAAGTCTCTCATGTAGGAAAACATCTCACACAGATATTTTGGCTGGACATGTTCTAAGACAGAAGAGTAGATAACCGATATGAAATGTATGATGTTTATTTGATTTCTTATAAAAATGAAAGTGATAAATTTTCTAAAGTATGTAAAAAAGTAAAATCCTGATGTCAGAGATTCTAAAGAGAAAATGTGGGATGAATTTTGGAGTAAAGGAAGAAATCATTCACTAATTTTGCGCTGGTCAGATATCACAATTATATAAACCCATAGAAAGTGGCTTCTGCTCTTTTTCTGCCCCTATTCTTCAGAGAGAGGCTACTTCTATCAGAACAAGGGGTGCTGAATATGCATGTTCTATTCACATTGAAGTCCTGTCTGGGAGAGTGAATGAAGGGGGCTTATAGCATCAATTAGTGACATTATTAGTCTTCCAAAGTAGATGCTTCCATTTCCCTGTCTTGAATTTATTTCTGCTCTGAAGTGATGGCTAGCTAATGTGAAGTAGAATATTCCAACAAAACCTGATAAATTAAGAAAGAGAACCAAATGTTCATTTACCTAAATATTCAATACATTTATAACCATAGTCCATCAACCACTGGCTGATTTTTCAGTTTCTCTTTTCAAAACAGCACAAGTGTTAGACTGTTGTTTAGGCTAAATGAAAGAAAGAAGAAGTCAGCTCTTTCATGTATTCACTTGCCATGGTTTGGGAGTTATCCATGATATAGTTGGACTTCCCAGATGGCTCAGCAGTAAATAATCTGCCTGCGATGCAGGAGACACAGGAGATATGGGTTTGATCCCAAGGTTGGGAAGATCCCCTGAAGAAGGAAACAGCAACCCACTCAAGTATTCTTGCCTGGAAAATCCCATGGAGGTAGGAGCCTGGTGGGCTGCAGTCCCTAGGGTCGCAGAGTCGGTCATGACTGGCATGCATGCAAAATGCAAGGTATGGTGATTTTATGGTAAAATCAATGGAGATAATTATTATCATTATTTTTTGCTCATTTTATTCTCTTAAAAATTTGAGCCCAATAAGAAGAGTGCTAACCATCTATTTCCTTGATCACAAAATTGACAGGTTTGTTTCTCATATCCCTTATAACATTGGTACAATTTAGCAGATTGTACCTACTTTACCATTTGGAGAAATAAAGTAGACTACTGTCTTGTTGGTCCTCAAGATTCAGTGGAGGAAGTAGAATTTAGGCTGAGGCCTCTGACTTTTCCAACCCCTATTTGCTAATATTTTCACTCCAGAAAAATATAGCTTTTTTGATTTTTGTTTTACAGAGCACTTATTTCACTTTCCAGGTGGTACTAGTATTAAAGAACCAGTCTGCCAATGCAGGGGACATAAGAGACTTGGGTTTGATCCCTGGGTTGGGAAGATTCCCTGGAGAAGGAAATGGGAATCCACTCCAGTATTTTTGCCTGGAGAAGTCCATGGACCTAAGAGCTTAGTGGGCTACAGTCCATGGGGGTTGCAAACAGTCTGACTTGACTAAGCACGCATCAAGAAACCTCACCTATTACACTCTAGGCTCTGGTCCAAGTTCTGGGAATACAACAGTGACCACAACAGGAAAATTATGTCTGCTATGTGTTAGTCGCTCAGTTGTGTCCAACTCTTTGCAACCCCATGGACTGTAGCCCACTAGGCTCCTCTGTCCATGGAATTCTCCAGGCAAGAGTACTGGAGTGGGTTGCCATTTCCTTCTCCAGGGGATCTTCTCAACCCAGGGATCAAATCTTGTGGGCAGATTCTTTACCATCTGAGCCATCAGGGAAGTCCTATATATATATAGAGGCAGAACATGCTAAATGTGTGTGTATGTATATATATATATATATATATATATATATATATATATATGCTAATATTTTCACTCCAGAAAAATAGAGTTGTACTCATCCAAAATCACTGTGGATGGTGACTGGAGCCATGAAATTAAAAGACACTTACTCCTTGGAAGGAAAGTTATGACCAACCTAGATAGCATATTCAAAAACAGAGACATTACTTTGCCAACAAAGGTCTGTCTAGTCAAAGCTATGGTTTTTTCAGTGGTCATGTATGGATGTGAGAGTTGGACTGTGAAGAAGGCTGAGCGCTGAAGAATTGATGCTTTTGAACAGTGGTGTTGGAGAAGACTCTTGAGAGTCCCTTGGACTGCAAGGAGATCCAACCAGTCCATTCTGAAGGAGATCAATCCTGGGTGCTCTTTGGGAGGAATGATGCTAAAGCTGAAACTCCAGTACTTTGACCACCTCTTGCAGAGTTGACTCATTGGAAAAGACTCTGATACTGGGAGGGATTGGGGGCAGGAGGAGAAGGGGACAACAGAGGATAAGATGGCTGGATGGTATCACCGAGTCAATGGATGTGAGTTTGAGTGAACTCCAGGAGTTGGTGATGGACAGGGAGGCCTGGCGTGCTGCGATTCATGGGGTCACAAAGATTCGGACACGACTGAGTGAACTGAACTGAACTGAACTCATTTGTTAAATTAGTGTTTGCATCAGAAATGCTTCATTTTAGTGGATATGATAGAGAAAACTTTACTAGTAAAGAAAAAATCTAATGTAATATAAGAAAACCATGTTTGATACAGTAATGAGTCCCCCTCCAGTTTTCTTGATTTTTGCTTGTTATAGATTTTTGGGTGTTTCTTTAAGCAGAAAACTCAAATGTTAAGACAAAATAAATCTACATACCTTTATTAAGTGTAAGGGGTTGGAATGGCTGTTCTTTCATAAAGTAATTTCACAGGCATCAGTGCTATACTACTGAAACCTGTATTGAAAGCAAAAAGTGTTCTTTCTTCAAAACACTTAAGTACTTTCAAACTCCTCATGGCCTTTCTCTGAATTTTAGCATCATCTTGATCCTAAGTGATTCTGGCAAGAGTTCCAATTAGCTTCAACTGGATTTATGTGGACCATGACCAAGAATCAATTCACCATCTTTACCATCACACTAAACCTGAACATTTCAAGTTCAAACAATGTGTGGTAAGAGCTGGGCTTGAAAAATTATCAAATGTTTTAAGCATAAGGAGTTCAATCTTGTGGCATCCAAATTGTTTATGCTGCTGAATATCCAAGAAGCAACACTTAATATATGGTAAAAACCCAACATTCTTTCCAGGGTTTGTGGAGGGTATAAATTCAGTAGCTAATGTCACCAAAATCCAGGAGAGGCAGAATATGCTAAAAAAAGGCTGAGGTATAAATAAAATCTGATTATTCATTGTTGCATACTATTTCCAGACTATCTTTAATCAAACTGGTAAGAACATCATTAATAGACACAGATCCATAAAATGCGTCAAACAAGAAACCAGCCTATGTTTTAACACATATCTAAACACACATTAAATGCATCTATGAGAAAGAAAAAAAATCAGCAATTTTATCTTCTCCCACAGATACTTAAGTTTCCAAAAGTACACGATTTTCAACAAAGAATTGGAATGAATTGATTTGATAAAGTTTTTCTAAACAACACTTCCCATTAGATAATTCATAAATGGGAATAGGGAAAACAATGAGAAAAATCACTTTTAAGTTAAAAGAATAATAAATACCATTTCAAAGTGAAAGTGTTAGTCACTCAGTTGTGTCCGACTCTGCAACCCAGTAGAGTCGCCTGGGTAGCTCGCCCAGCTCCTCTGTCCATGAGATTCTCCAGGCAAGGATATTGAAGTGCATTGCCATGTCCTTCTCCAGGGGATCTTCCTGACCCAGGGATTGAATATGGGTCTCTCACATTGGAATCAGATACTTTACCATCTGAGCCACCAAGGAAGCTGAATTTATAGATTTGTATGTGGGTCTGGCTATATATTTATCTATATCAGATGATAGTATTGTAGGTGATTACTATTTTCTTTTTTTCCTACTCTATAGTAGGTTTGGACAATTAGGTCAAAGAGACCAGGAATTGAATCCCAATTCTGCCATCTACTAGCTGTGTGACTTGCTCCCAAATCAATGTTTTTGAGAATCAGTTTCCTCATTTAAAAAATGTTAAATAATTATAATGTTGTTGTTGTTTTTCACTTGCTAAGTTGTATCCAGCTCTTTGTGACCCTACGGACTGCAGCATGCCATGTTCCTCTGTCCTTCACTATCTCCTGGAGTTTGCTCAAATTAATGTCCATTGAATCAGTGATGCTATCTAACCATTTCATCCTCTGACATCCCCTTCTCCCTTTGCCTTCAATCTATTCCATCATCAGGCTCTTTACCAATGAGTCGGCTCTTGCCATCAAGTGGCCAAAGTATTGGAGCTTCAGCTTCAGCATCAGTCCTTACAATGAATATTCAAGACTCATTTTCCTTAGGATTGACTGATTTGATCTCCTTGCTGTTCAAAGGACTCTCAAGAGTCTTCTTCAGCACCACAGTTTGAAAGCATCAATTCTTTGGTGCTCAATCTTCTTTATGGTCCAACTCTCATATCTGTACATGACTACTGAAAAAACCATAGCTTAGACTATATGGACCTTAGTTGGCAAACAGATGTCTCTATTTTTTAATATGCTGCCTAGGTTTGTCATAGCTTTTCTTCCAAGGAGCAAGCATCTTTTAATTTCATGGCTGTAGTCACTGTGCAGGGATTTGGGAGCCCAAGAAAATAAAATCTGTCACTGCTTCTACTTTAATTCTCCTTCTATTTGCCATGAAGTGATGGGACTGGGTGACACGATCTTAGTTTTTTGAATGTTGAGATTCAAGCCACCTTTTTCATTTTTCACTTGTTTTCACCTTCATCAAGAGACTCTTTAGTTCCTCTTCACTTTCTGCCATTAAAGTAGTATCATCTACATATCTGAAGCTGTTGATTTTTCTCTCAGCTGTTGATTTTTAATTCCAGTTTGTGATTCATCCAGCCCAGGATTTTGCATGATGTACTCTGCATATAAGTTAAACAAGAGGGTGACAATGTGTAGCCTTGATATACTTCTTTCCCAAGTTTGAACCAGTCTGTTGTTCCATGTCTGGTTATGTTTCTTCTTGACTGGCATACAGGTTTCTCAGGAGACAGGTCTGGTACTCCCTTCCCTTAAAGAGTTTTCCACAGTTTATTGTGATACAGTCAAAGGATTTAGTGTAGTCAATGAAACAGAAATAGATTTTTTTTTTTGGAATTGCCTTGCTTTTTCCATGATCTAGTGAATGTTGGCTGGAGAAGGCAATGGCGCCCCACTCCAGTACTCTTGCCTGGAAAATCCCATGGGTGGAGGAACCTGGTAGGCTGCAGTCCATGGGGTAGTGAAGAGTCAGACACGACTGAGTGACTTTCACTTTTGCCTTTCATGCATTGGAGAAGGAAATGGCAACCCACTCCAGTGTTCTTGCCTGGAGAATCCCAAGGACAGGGGAGCCTGGTGGGCTGCCATCTATGGGGTTGCACAGAGTCGGACACGACTGAAGCGATTTAGCAGCAGCAGCAGCAGCAGCAGCAGCAGCAGCAGTGAATGTTGGCAATTTGATCTCTGGTTCCTCTCTTTGAAACCCAGCTTGTACATCTGAATGTTCTTGGTTCACGTACTACTGAAGCCTAGCTTACAAGACTTTGAGCATTAACTTGTTAGCATGTGAAATGAGTGCAACTGTATGATAGATTTTCTTTGGCATTGTTCTTCTTTGGGGATTGGAATAAAAAACAGATCTTTTCCTGTTTTTTTCTAAGTTTTCTGCATTTTCCATGTTTTCTGACCTGTTAAGTGCAGCACTTTAACTGCATTATCTTTTAGGATTTGAAATAGCTCAGCTGGAATTCCATCATCTCCACTAGCTTTGTTCCAAGTAACTCTTGCTACAGCCCACTTAACCTTACATTCCAGGATGTCTAGTTCTAGTGAGTGACCACACCATCATGGTTATCCAGGATATTGAGAGCTTTTTTGTATTGTTCTGTGTGTTCTTGCCACCCCTTCTTAATTTCTTCTTGCTTCTGTTAGGTCCTTACTGTTACTCTCCTTTATCATGCCCTTTTTTGCATGAAATGCTTCCTTGGTATCTTCAGTTTTCTTGATGCAATCTGTAGTCTTTTCCCATTCTATTGTCTTCCTCTATTTCTTTGCATAATAAATTATAGAGCTACCTCATAAAATGGTTTTGAGAATTAATTCAGTGTTATAAAGCACTCAGGGTATACAAGTCATTTAATATATGTTACTTATCTTTACTATAGCTTTTATTTGTATTTTTATAAGCATGTGCTCATTTTTTAAAATAGTAACCCCAATCAGAATTATTTACTTAAAAACTCCCATGAACATTCATTTTTGCTTTCTTTTTGTTTCCTTAAATGAAAGTGACAATCTTAGTTGTATAAGGATTCATTTCTGTAATGAGTGATCAATTACTCATTTATGCATACTCAATTCTTTATGTCTGTTTTGATGCTTGTCTATTAATAGTTAGATTTTATATTCTTCTTATCCTGCAAATGTACTAATATTTAAAAGATTTTAACTTATATTAAGTTGAAATATTTTCTTTTATGAATGTATTTAAATACATGCATATGTGCATGCTCAGTCATGTCCAACCTTTTGTATCCCATCAACTGGAGCTCACCTAGCTCCTCTGTTCATTAAATTTTCTAGGCAAGAATACTGGAGTGGGTTGCCATGGGAATCTTCCTGCCCCAGGGATCAAATCCATGTCTCTGGTGACTTTTCCATTGCCAGGAGAGTTTTTTTACTACTGTACCACCTGGGAAAACCAGGTACATGTACATATGTATATGTAAATATCTGTCACCTCTCAAAGCTTTACTGATTAAGACTATGAAGTAAAGCCTTAATATCATTAGATAATTAAGGATTGTCCCATAATTCAAATACAATTTAGGAATTATTTCCATTTAATCAGCTCCCCAGTTTACACACAAAACTTTCTCACCTAACAGGATGCTGACATATGCATTTAAATGAGATAACCATTTGGCTGAAGCTTGCTGCACAAGAGAAGTCCATTTCACAGTCTATTCACATCTCACTATATGGACCTTCACCATGGAAGGGCAAAATTGTTTAGACATTCACAATAAGAGCCACCTTGAACCGTATTTAACTCCCAAACCTTTTAAATTTCTTTAAGGTTCAGATAATTCCCACAAAGTTTTGCCTCACTTCCTCCCTGCATTCACCACTTACCTTCTGGGAAATCAAGCCATCTACTTACTAGAAGAAACGAACACATTGTGTTTCTTTCTATACAATTTAGGGTTTCCCACATTTTAGGAAAACTTAAAGAGAGGAATAAGACTTTGTTTTAAAAATAGTAACTGCCAACAATATCCAAATAAAGTAAATTAGGGTATATACTTAATATCCACTTTTTACCCATAAACTTTTGAATGCCAAGAGACTATATATATATATATATATATATATATGTATATACACAAATATATAAGAATGAATCATAATGATGTAGTTATTTGGTTAATTTTCTTACATGGCGTGGAAGATTGTTACTTAGGAATATTTACTACTCTGAGGAAAAACACAGAGCCACTCATATAATTAACAAAAACCATATTAACTGAAAATAATTAACAATAGCTAAATGGAAGTATAAGTTTTGTCTCAAGCACTCAGATTACTGAATAGCTAATTTCTAAATAATAATGCTAAAATTACGTCTTGTATCCAGGTGGTGCTAGTGGTAAGGAACTCACCTGCCAATGCAGGAGATATATGAGACTCCTGTTCTAGCCCTGGATTGGGAAGACCTCCTAGAGGAGGGCATGACAACCACTCCAATATTCTTACCTGGAGAATCCCATGGACAGGGGAGCTTGGTGGGCTACAGTCTGTAGGGTCGCAGAGTTGGACACAGCTGAAGTGACTTGGTATACACAGACACACATATTTGTGGATACTTTAATTTTATTCTATGTCTGTATTTGCGTGATTCTGCCCTTATTGCTAAATACAGAAAATTTACACAGAAGTAGAATATATTTCAATGTAATCCCTAAAAATTTTGAAGACAGGAAAGAAACGGTGAAATAGGTGATTGTGTAATAGCCAGAATATTTAGGCAAAAAATGGGAGGATCAGTAATGTACTCCACCTTGATCTAAATCCCATGCTTTCTCTCTGATAAGAAATGAAATTGATTAACAGTAGGGCAAACCCTGACAAAGCAGCTAATTATAAAGGGAATTCACAGCTGTATAAATGCAGGGCTTAGCCTTACTACTAAAGATCAGCCTCTGATAGTACCGCGTTGTCCGCACAGGGATTGGGCTAGGGGCAAAAATGTATTCTTGCTTTGGAAATCTTTTTGCCTCATATAGATGCATTCCCCTCAAACTTTGTCTGCTTTATCCAGAGTATAGTCAACGTCTCAGAGGACAGATATAAAATCACAGGGGAAAAAAAGAAGTGTCCAAGTATAAATTTGGTGAAATTAGTAAAGGAAAATAATGTAAGCAGAAAATAGTGGGGGTTTTTTTGTAATATTTCTAACCCTAAAAAGTTTTATTCAAGTTTTCCCATAGGATGTTACAAATATTTTGGCCAACCTAATATACATCTACATATATGTGTGTGTGTGTGTGTGTGTGTATAAAAATGTTTTACCTAGAATAATTTCTTATCCTTCTTTATTTTTTTCTTTCAATTTTCATGTCTTACAATATTCACAATCTATATTTGGCTGTTTCCTTGTGATATAATTGAACATGCTTTTTTAATCTTTTGATTTACTGTAAACTGGTAGTTAAATTTATAGAATCAATCTGATTGAGGCTGGCATTCGTTTGCCATCCCCTTTAACTTGAAGGAATGGGGTTGACACAAAAATAGGCCAGTGATAAACCGACTTCCATTAATGGTTTATTTTATTGTTTATGGGAAGGTTGGGAATCAACTTCAGACCATTTCCATTCAAATCAATGACAGCATTCAAAACACTAAGACTGAACTGTAGCAGTGATACCTCTGGAAATCTCTATACATTTCCATTTCTGAAAGTGGGTTTCATTTTTTTCTTGAGAATTGTATGGGCAATGATGGTTGGGATTTTTGCCCCGGGATGAATATATAGAAAATGGGAGAAAAAACGGAAAGAAGAAGGAGGAGTTGAGTCTGAAATGTTTGGGGGTATAATATGACCAGACAGTGAGTCTAGTTTACTTTTGAATAGTTTAAACTTTTTAGAAGAAACACTAAGATGTTCTTTGCTTTCACTAGTGTCTCAATGCTAACTCAGTGCCTAACTTTGCTGATGCTATTGACAGAGGAAGACAATCAGCCAATCTTCTTTTAATGCTCTTTGCCTTTTCAGCTTCTTCTTAACCCTTTTCACCAACCCTAGATCATAAATGGATATGCTCAATCTAAGGTGAAGGTAGAGAACTACTAAACCAGAGCCTGACAGATTGAGAGGGTGGATGCTCCAAATGGTTTAGTGGTAAGCCTGTATCACATTTTTCTCTTCCTCCATCTGTTTCTCTCTAGATCTGTGGATAGTACTGACATGCTATCGCAAAGGAAGTTCTGGAACAAGTATAAACAAATCATCATGTATTTTTCAAAGTATACCTAATCAGCATTGGGTAATTTTCTCAAATAAAAGAAAGATTAGTAAATCTTTGTATTGTCTACTTTTTTTTTTTTTGTTTGGTTGTTCCACACAGCTTGAGGGATCTTAGTTCCCCATCCAGGAATTAAATCCAGGTCCTTGTCAATGAAAGCCCAGAGTCCTAACCACTGGACTGCGAAGGAATTCTCTTATTCCACTTTTAAATGCATCTTTAATTGAAAATTTTTTCTGATTAAATGTTTGTGAGTTGAAAAAAATTCATTTTTTAAAAACACTTTGAATATCTCACATTTAAACTTCTCATTTTTTTTTGGAAACATAATTTCTTATTCTTTGATGCAAGGCTGTTTGTATAGAAATAATAAAACCTTAACCATAAATATAGTAATATTGAATATAAATAACCACTTCAGTTAAGGATCTAACTTCCTTGTTTGGTTGGAGGTAAAGAAGAACCTATATTTAAAAAATACCTTTACCCTAAAATCTTTCACAATGGTTGGGAAACTGTAAACTGCACTAATAACATTCTGTTGATCACTTTATTACAGCAAAGCAAAAGAAAACCTTCACATTGCCAAACTACATATTGTTTTTGAAAGTGTTAAATGGAGCTGGTGATTTGGGTACCTTTTTACTTAAGTTGAATGCTGCTGCTGCTAAGTTGCTTCAGTCATGTCTGACTCTGTGTGACCCCATAGACAGCAGCCCACCAGGTTCCTCTGTCCCCGGAATTCTCCAGGCAAGAACACTGGAGTGGGCTGCCATTTCCTTCTCCAATGCATGCATGCATGCTAAGTCGCTTCAGTCGTGTCTGACTCTGTGACCCCATGTACAGCAGCTCACCAGGCTCCCCTATCCACGGGATTATCTAGGCAAGAATACTGGAGTGGGTTGCCATTTCCTTCTCCAAGTTGAATGCTAAGTATACTGACGTTTGTGTAATTGTTAGGTGTTACATTGCTGGAGCTATGATATGGTCTGATCATTAAGAATACATACCACTTTACAAACCAGGGGTCAAATATGAGGGAAAAGAAGCTTATTTATAATGTATTTTTATCCATTCATTTTTATATTGTATTTAAGATAGATTTTTGGTTCTTAAGGCCTTACTTCTACTCATAACATCTCTTTTTAGCTTACTGTCATTATCATAAATTATCATCAGCATGTTTATTACTTCCACTATACATATTTTTTATAAAGTAATAATGACATGATTGCACTTTTTGTATTTACTCCCAGGTACTTAAAAATGAACATTTGTAATTCACTACTCATTTTTGGGACAGCTGAGTTAGGCTGTATCTTACCATTTTCTCAGGATTAGACTGTAGTGAGATCTTATGACATAGAAACACATTAGAGTGTGTGCTGTCTAAAACTGTTGCTATATTTTTCACATTTCTACTCATTAGGTAGAGTATTATTTGGTTTTTCTATTTTAATTAGCAGTCTGACATTAAAAATAACTTTTATTTCAAGTAATATTCATTTTAAAGGCTTTAATAAGTTTACATAGTCTATTTGTAACCTATGCAGAGAAACCTTCCTGTCAGATTTATTTGCCTTGGCTTCTTAAAATTGTACTATATAAGGAAGTATTTCAAAAATACATATATTATTGAAATATGATATACACAAAACATTTATCAATCAATATACTTATTATAATTAAAATTAGGATATTCTTGTCATCAAATTCAAGGTTATAAATGAGTCAAAAAAGCGTGATTAGTTTAATAGAAGATACATAAATGGATGTATTCTAGATTTAGACTATAAAGCAGCTTTTTAATATAAATTATTCAGCACAATTGCCCAAATATATGTATTTTGCAGGTAAAATAGCATAAAAATAAACTGACACTGCCATGACAAGTAAATGCAGTTTTGTTGGGTGATTTTGAAAGAAAATATTTATAGATATTGTATGCTTATTTTAAGCTGTCAAATCATTTGTTTTTGAGTAACATCTTAGGCAGATCCTCTATACTCAAAAGAGAGAAAATTTAAAATGGCTTCGCTTGAAATGGGATGGATGGTTCAGAGATACAGATGCTTAAAAACCGCCTTATTCTCTGGGGTCTAAGGGGTAGGCTAATAGAGGAGACCAAGATGGTGGAAGACCCTAAGCTTACCTCCTCACACAGGCACACCAAAGTTGCAACTATTTACAGAGCAACTATCATTAAAAATGGCCTGAAGACTAGCAGAAAAGATCTTCTATAAATAAAGATATAACAAGGAACCACAACAAGATGGGTAGTAGGGGTAGGGACATAGTATAGTTGAGTCACATATCCTCACGTTGGTGATCCATGAATGGGAGAATAATTACAACTGTAGAGGTTTTCTCCAAGGAGTGAAGGATCCAACCCCAACATCGAGCCCCACTCCCCAACTTGGGGGTCCTGTGGTGGGAAGATGAACCTCCAGAACTTTTGGCTTTGAAGGCCAGCGGAGTTTACTTTTGGGAGTGTTGTCAGCCTGAGGCATATAAAGACTTCACTCTCAAAGGACACACACAAAATCTCACACACTCTTGGAACCAAGGCAGAAGCAGCAATTAAGAACGGGCCTATGTCAGACCCATTATGACTTTGGAGAACCCCCCCCCCCAAAGAGGGGGGATTCAACCTGGGGATGTAGACGCTGCAGCAGCCATTTTGGGGGAGCTCATCCTATCACAAGGACACTGATACTGGCAAGTGTAGTTTGGATCCTCTCTCTAGCTTATTAGTGATCAAACCTAGCCTTCCCAGCAACCAGTTGACACCAATCCTGGGATGGACCAGGCCAAGCAGCTAGATGGACAGATACACAGCCTCACCCACCAGCAAGTCAGTTCCTGGCGGACTTTTCTGAGTCCAAACACCTGAAGACCTGGTCCCACCCACCAGAGAGCCCAGGACTTGGCTTTACCCATTAGTGCACAAACACCAGCACCATGGCCTCTGACCCTCACAGCCAGTGCCCCCTGGACCTGGCTGTGCCCACCAGCAGTTGGATACCAGCCCCAGGATATCTGCAGCACTGCAGCCAATCACTTTTCAAGACATGGGCCAACCACAAGCAGCCTGGGACCACTCTTGGGGGAAACCATTCTGGGAGGCCTCGGGTCCTGGCACAAACCACCTGCTGGCCAGCACCACATCTGGACAACCCAGATCCCACAGCCAGCCATGTCAGAAACTAGCCCAGCCCACCAGCAGGTTGACACAAGCCCTAGGAATCCTGGTCCTGCAGCTAGTCATCCCAAGACACAGCTCCAAGCTCCAGTGGACCAGTACTAGTTCCAGAGCCCCCTGGGGCTTCACAGCAAGTTCCTGGTGACCCAGCCCTGCCTACCAGCAGGCTGTCATCAGGATTCAGATTCCCTTGGCTATGCAGCCAGCTATACCAGCACCAAGTCCTACCTATCTGTGGTTGGCAACATGTGCACAAGGCTGGGCCTGAAAACCAATTGCACCAGGGGGTAGCCACACCTACCACTGAGTCCATAGTAGTGAGCCTACTATAACAAAAAGGCTCACATAGCCCAATAAAGCACCCCCCTTGGGCATATAGATTTGGTGGCCAGAGGACAGTGAAGTGCTGAACCCCATAAGATGTCTCCTACATAAGGCCACCTCACTAAGATCAGGAAAAGTGTTAAACTTACCAAATAGAAATAGAAACAATGAAGTAGGCAAAATGAGGCAACAGAGAAATATATTCCAGATGAAGGAATAAGATAAAACTCTAGAAGAAGAACAAGTAAAATGGAGATCAGTAATCTACCTGATAAAGAGTTCAAGGTAGTGATCATAAAGATTCTCAACTCAGGAGAAGAATAGATAAACGTGGTGAGAGTTTAACAAAGAGAAAATGTAAAGAAAAACCAGAGTTTAAGAGTATAATAATGATAATAAGTACATGAGAGGAAAGTTGTTTTCAAAATTCCATTTACATTCACATCAAAACGAATAAAATGCCTGGGAATAAATCTAACTAAGCAGGTAAAAGACCTAGGCTCAGCAAACTCTAAGACACTGATGAAACAAGCTGGAGATGACACAAACAGACTGGAAGGATATGGAATGGAAGGACTGTTAAAATGACGGTTCTACATAAGGCAATCCTCAGATTCAAAATGTCGCTGACATTTTCAACAGAACTATAACAAACAATTTTAAAATTTGTGTGGAAACACAAAAGACCCTGAACAGCCAAAACAATCTTAAGAAAGAAGAATCTGGAGGTCGCATACTCCCTGGTTTCAAACTATACTACAAAGCTACAGTCATCAAAAACAGTATGGTACTAGTGCAAAAACAGACACATAGATCAGTGAAAGAGAATAGAGCCCAGAAATAAACCCACACATGATGGTCAGTTAACCCACAAAAAAGGAGGCAAGGATGTACAGTAGAGAAAAGATAGTCTCTTGAATAAATAGCTCTAGGAAAACTGGACAGTTACATGTAAAACAATGAAATCAGAACATTACCTCACACTGTATACAATATGAAGTTTTATAAAAAAGTGAAGTTTTTTGTTTTAATATTAATATCCAAAAGAATTAGAGTACCACAGGACATAGTTTTATTATAAAATAGTAATTCTTTGATTTGATTCAACAGTTGCTTCTGCAATGTCCCAAAAGATTATTTAAATTATGATTTTATAATTTGGAAATAGGAAACTGAGTATCAGTCTGGGAAAGTTATTTCACATATGTACAATTTTAATGTTATAAAAATTTTTGTGATAAGGAATACTTGTTTCAATGAGATATTACAAAGAGCCAACAATAGTATATTTTCACCTAAAAAATATTTTTCTCACTCATTTGCAGGCTCCTTATGCTGCTTCAAATCTTAAATTTATGAATATTCACAGAGAGTCTTGTATGAGATGAATACAACCATTTTATCCACAGAAAGGACCCACTGACAACTATAAACTTGAAGACAAATAAAGACAATGATTTGAACCAACATTGTATGTGATTTATCCTTGCCTGGGACTATACATTTTGCATTTGAAGTTTCAGACCTGACATTGTTCAATTTGGAGATACTGATCTCAAGTGACATTTTGTTGATTATACTTGACTTGGAACCATGTGACAGAACACAGGTGATACAGGTCTGTTTAAATACTTTTTGTGCATTTAAGACCTATGAGTTAATATTGAAAGAGTTACCTGAGGTTGGTTGCTTATTTTTAAACATATGGAATCCATGAACTTCTATCTCAGTAATACTTTCTAAAATATGTTTGAAATGCATTTATTTTATTTGTCTGCCATTAATTAATCTATTGAACTAAAATTGACATGTATCTAATATGTGCTGGGCACTATTCTTGGGACTGGGGATATAGGGATGAATAAAACTAAAATATTTTCCTGTTCACCCATCTTCTGCCACATTTTTTTTTTTCTTTAAGAGCTTACCTTCTCACTGGGAACAGATAATAAATAACATAATATAATTTAATATAAGGTAGTTGTCAGTGAAGCATCTCAGAGGAGGGTGACAATTGAACTGAAATGTGAATGACATAAAAGAGTTACTGCAGATAAGGAGGAGTGGCAAGCGCATGGATTTGAAGATCTTCTGTATTGTTTGAATAGTATATAAGAATGCATTTGTAATTACTTGCATAGCAATAGCAGAAAATATTATTGAAAAGCTATACATTATAATGTCTGGACATTGATATGGAAGGTTACTAAAACTAGGTAAGAGACAAAAGTTTCAGATGTTCAGTATGGAAATACTAGAATTTTTTGAAATGAAATAATTTTTTCCTCTTTAATTGGTAATATTCCAATTACTAATAGAGTTGAATATCACTATTTTAAATCATTAACCAAATAGAATTTAGTATTGACCAATATGGAGAAGGCACTGGCACCCCACTCCAGTACTCTTGCCTGGAAAATCCCATGGACGGAGGAGCCTGGTGGGCTGCAGTCCATGGGGTTGCGAAGAGTCAGACATAACTGACCGACTTCACTTTCACTTTTCTCTTTCATGCATTGGAGAAGGAAATGGCAACCCACTCCAGTATTCTTGCCTGGAGAATCCCATGGTGGCTGAATGACGTAACTGAAGCAACTTAGCAGCAACAGCAGCAGCATTGACCAACATAACAAAAATGACATTAAGAAAGAAGATAAATTAGCAAGGTCAAGTAGATACCTATCAAATCAGTGTCTGACTAGAGCCATGTAAATATGTGTGTAAAAACTTCTTAAGTTTATACTCCTTTAAGATAATAAGATAAGTGTATACAAGGAATATCAACATATTACACAGGAAAGTTCCCTTATTTTTCCAAGGGACTATTTATTTTTGAGAAAGAGTCAACTTAGATTTCCTTGAGGTCACTTAGGACAGATTTGTTTAATTAAATGTGGAATCTAAAAAAACAGTACAAATGAACTTATTTAGAAAATGGAAATAGAATCATGGATGAAGAAAACAAACCTATGGTTACCAGGGGGCAAGATCGGGTGGAGAGGGATAAATTGGGAGATTGGGATTGACATATACACATTAATATGTTTTCTCAGATGGTAAAGAACCCACCTGCTCATGCAGGAGACACTGGTTTGATCCCTGAGATCCCAAGGGCAGAGGAGCCTGGTGGGCTACTGTCCATGGGATTGCAAAGAGTCAGATATGACTGAATGAATAACATTTTCACTTTATTCATATCTACAATAAACAACTAATAAGAGCCTACCATGTAGCACCAGGAATTCTATGAAGTACTCTCTAATGGTCTATATGGGAAAAGAATTTTAAAAAGAGTGGATATATGTTTATGTATGTAAATGCTTCTCTTTGCTATATACCTGAAACTAACACAACATTGTTAATCAACTATATTCCAATAAAACTCATACTCAAAACAAAACCTCCTAATCCCCCCAAACCCTCAAAATTCAATCACTGCTAAAATTTTCAGGCTTATACCTGTTGCCTGAGGTGAAGCAACATTATGTGAGAATAGATATGTTGTGTATACTATTGTCCTATGGAATCTTAACTGTAGCCTGGTTAAGTGTCACTTATGGGATATTGGCTGTGGAACCCAAACATTAATATGCAGGAGAAGTGAAAAGAATAAAATGAATCATTGCAGCATTCTTTCTTGATAAACCCTGCTATGCACAATTCATCTGATCAAATTATGTAGAAAAATACTGATCCTTCTTGTATATCTCTACTTCCTTTCAGGAATATAAGTGACCAAACCTCCCGCTCTGCCTCCCTGCATCTGTCTTCGATATACACAGCTCCCTTTGAAATCAGCTGGATGTGAGGGAGTGCAGTGGGGGATGAAAATCTGTGAATTCCACAGCCATTTCTCAGGTGGAAGATTGGGGGAACTGCCATCTTAACGATGCTTCTCAGTGGGAGACCCAGTTTGATGAGGCTGAATAGGCCTGAAAGAATCGACTTCATGATATAAAGAAATGGGGAATCAGAGAGCCTTGCAGCTTCCAGAAGGAATCTTGAAATACTGAGTGGGATAGACTCCCTTTCAAATCAAATTAATTGAATTTGTGTAATTTCCTTTTCCCTTCTTAAGAACTCTCCCCCCTCTTTTTTTTTTTTTTTTTTTTTTTTGGTAAACAGTCATCCAGTATCTGTCGTTTCTTAATTCATTCCTGGAATTACTTCATCTTTTAATACTGTCAGGGGCTACCAGCCTCTTAGTTATTCTGTTTTATTATATTTGAGAGCCCAAGTCCTAAGTGCTCACATGTATCTCCCACTGAATTCAATAGTCCTTTAAGCTGTGTATGGTGATCTTCTCATCTTAGAAATTAGACATCATGATTAGAATAACATTTATGTTATGTAAGAGTTTTTTCTTTAAACTTGACTGAGGGTCTCCTTTAAAAAACCTAAAAACAAATATAAACTCCTAAGTTATAAGAGAGGCAAATTTATTAGAGTATCTTTTTTCCCTCTGGATATTTCTTGAAATCCTATATGGTCTGAACATTATCTGTTACCATACAGCGTCAGAGAAACATATTCTTTATTCTTACCATCTTCATAACCATTTGTAAATTATAGTGTTGTGATGCCTGTGTCATATATCACACAATATATATTATTTGAAAGCACATACTAAGAAATAACAGTTAACAAAAAGCCTTGTGTAAACACCAGATCCATTGAATAGATGTGATACTCATAAATTTTGGGCAAATAAATTGAAGCAACCTCTTTACTTATACATACATGGGAGCAAGGAGTAGATGCTCAAAACTGTGACTAAGAAATGAATTGATCATTTGGTTGGGATTCTATTGGTGTTGTGTGAGACAATACCAAAAGGTAGGACCGGGAAAGTTTGGGACATAATTAGTAATCCAACCCAAAACCAGCTTTCTTCCCCTAGATGGGACCTTACTCAAAACCCAGCAGCCAATTGCAATGCTTATCATAATCATAACGTTAAAGATTTTCAAAGCAGACATTTCCCTCAGCTGTCCTTAGGAGCCTGTTTTAAGTGATTAAAATTCAATGCTGTCAAGAAGTTCTTACATTATGTCAACATAAATTTGTCTTGTAAGTTAAGCCATTTCCTGTTGTAGCCCTGAGGAACAGCTGGTCACCATCTTCTTTATGATCATTTTCCTTAAGCTCAAAGATAATAAAACTATCCAATGCTCTTTTTTCTTTTTCAGCTGAAGTCATCACAACTTATTCATATATTTTTTTCATAGATTTTTATTTTTTCTAATGACACCATTTATTTTCAGGGCCACTAAGCTTTCTGATATCCCTGGGAGATTACTAGATGGCAGCCACTGTTCCTTTCCATTACAGACAGTAACTTGCCAAGATGATTTCAAATTATGGCTGCCTATCTTTTAATACACTGCCAATGACATAATGTTCTATAAACAACACAAATATAATTGACATCTGTAATTAACATTAGGTCACACTTTTCTCTCCCACATTAAAAATGTCATCTTTGAAGCATTATTTCACTGGTTATGTTTGTGCCAATATAGATATATCCCAGATATATTAGCAGTGAACCATGCAGCAGGGAAAGCTTAAATCTCCAAATGCCCTTCACACACCAACTATTTTTAAAATCCTTTGAAACATGATGTGAATCACTGCCTATAATATAGAAGATTTATTAAATGTATATTTTTTACTGAACATAGTAGGTCTGTGTCTTCCCCATGCAGATCATGTGAATGAAATGTGAATATTCGGCCTGTTACTTGCATATGTTAAAACTGAAGCCCTTGTTTCCAATATTTTCTATGATTCTTTGATGACTTGTAGTTAGGCTTTGTGTAGAGTTAGGTGGCTTATTGAATGAATCTGGTGCTTTTGATCGGTGTAATTATGTAATTGAGATAATATAAGCCCTCAGGCTTCAATTCTTTTTTCAATTATACATTTCTTCAATTAGACATTTAGCTTTCCAAAACTATAAACCTTCCTGATAATTATCCAAAATATTCTCTCTGTTTTGCTTAGAGAGCTTGAGTAAGTTTTTCCGATTTGTTAGAGTCAAAATTCTGACAAATTGGTAGGAAGAAAATGTGATATTCATCATGTTGCTACTGATCCTATACTAAGGCCAGATAAAGTCAGTTCTTAATCTGTTTACCAGAGCTCATCGACTAGATTTATCATTATATCCCAAGTTAATGCTATACCAATATTATTGCTGAATAAAGCAGACAGTTTACCAAACAATATATAGACTAAAATTCCATATTTGTTTTAACAAAAACTGTGTGGTTGTATTTATGCATAAGAGAAGTCTGGAAGGACATCCGCAATATAATTAAAGTGATTATCATCTTAGAATGTTGGGGTCATGGGTTATTTTTATTTTATATTTATTGCATGTTTTTCTAATTTTTCTACATGTTCATTTTCTAGCAAACATGTATTACTTTATATAACTAAAAAACCCCCTAATTTTACATATTTTAAGTCTAAATCAGCTAAAAGTATATGTTCAAACCTGGAATAATGATTCAAATAATGGCCTAAAAATTCCAGAGTGAATTTGAAACTATACATATTAAATAAGCAAGGATCTTGTTTAAAGCATTGCTTCTTCAAAGTCTATCTAGCATGCTATGAGTACTCAAATATATTACCCTAAAACAAGTATTAATTATGCTAGCTAGAGAAACTGAGTGAAGTTGTGAACCATTCTTTTTCTTTTTCCTGCAAGCAAAATACATCCTACTTTACACATTGTAGTTGGATAATGGATATTAAGAATTGCCAACTAGGGGGAAAAAGTGAAAGGGGAATTTTAAGTCCTATGAAAATATTCTGGGGCATTAGATTCTAAATACAAATAAACATTGAGTTATGTCAGGAATGTTATGCAGCCATAATGCTGTCCATCTTGTATTCTCAGTTTTGTAGCTGGAAGTACCAGTTTAGTGTTCTGAAATTTCACAGTTGTGAAAAATTTCCTTCTCAAAACAACTTATTTGGAGTTCTAAATTTTCTTTGGGTAGAGAAATATGAAGGAAGCATGTTAATACAGAGCATTATAAACACTGAGATTACACATAAACTCATCGATGTACTAGCTGGAATATTTCACTGAAACTAAAGCATCAAATCACATTTTGTTTTTTTCCTTCATTCCTCATTAAGCTGAAACTTTGATCACTTTGCTCCTTGGTTTTTATGTGGCATAGGGAACTTTGGGGAGAGTCTTAGTTTTTAAGCAGTGGCGTGCTGGAAAAACAATGAAGAGAATAAGATGATCAGAGTTCTAAATATGATTCTTACTTATTTTCATTCCTATGGGGACAGTATAATATACTGACCAAGAGCATACACCATAGAGACAAACCACTTGGCTATAACATTGGCTAAGTATGTGAATGTCAAGCTGTTTCACTCCTTTAAAATCATGAGTAATAAGAGTTAATATAACTGTACATGTTCATGTAGTCACTAAATAATATAAAATATGTAAAGATCTTAACACAATGACTAACATGGAAAACTACTCTATAAATGTTGTTGCTGTTATTCAGTCGCTTAGTTGTGTCCAACGCTTTGTGACCCCACAGACTGCAGCACACCAGGCTTAAATGCTAGTTATAATTAATTAACAGATATTTATGAAGCATCTACTATGTGCTGGGTGTATATTAAAATCCAGGAAAACAATTATGAACATTAAAGGGTGGTATCTAGACTCACAGAGCTTTTAATCTTATAAAGGACAGGAAGAAACAAGCAATTTTGAATCGTTGAGATCAGGGTGATTCAAGGTACTGTGAAGGTACATAGAAGGGGGTCCTATACCAGTCTGGGAAAACTTTATGCAGGTGGTACTGTCTACAATGAGACTAGATTGGAATGAATAGGAGTGAACTAGGTGAAGAAATGAGACAAACATATTCTAGGTAGAGTAACCAACAAGCAAAACTTCCCTTTTCAGTCAGGACTATTTTTGTAGGTAACCCAACTCAGATAGGCTAACAAAAGTGGCAGTTTATTAGCACATGTAAGTTAAATTTCAGACATAGGGAAGTTATCAGATGAACTTTATCAGGACTCTAATTTGATTTCCTTCTCATTTGTTGGCTCTGTTTTGATTTTTGTGCTGATTATGGATTTCCTCATGATATTAAATTGACTACTATATCAGTGTAGGCCTCACACCAAATTGGAAAAGAAAGCTTTCCCTATGTCTAATTATCGAACAAAAAATCTGGGAATTCATTATGATTGATCAACTTGGTCATGTGCTTATATCTGAACCAGTGACTGAGACATGGGAGATTGGGTCATATTGCATGGTCTGGCCATTCAAAATGTTCTTCAAGATCTAAGTAAGGTCAGTAGCACCCAGAAATCAAGCTGCTACTCAGTAGAGGGAAGGACAAAGGGATACTGGGTAGGAAACCAGGAGTGCCCACTAGAGACCAAAGGATGTGAGACAGAATGTTATGCTCAGTTCAGTTCAGTTCAGTTCAGTCTCCCAGTTGTGTCCAACTCTTTGCGATCCTATGAACCGCAGCATGCCAGGCCTCCCTATCCATCACCAACTGCTGGAGTCTATCCAAACCCATGTCCATTGAGTCGGTGATGCCAAGGAACTGAAATAAATTCAGTGAGTCTAAAACGCAGAAATCTGAGGAGGTTGGAGATGGGGAATGGCAAGTATGCAATTAGAGAAGCAAGCAAAAACCAGATGACATGGAGTTTTGAAAAATGCCTTAGAGATCTTAGCTTTCTTCATGAGATGTGAAGAGAGAAGTTTTCTTTTTTTTGTTGTTGTTGGTTTTAGCAAGGAAGTCAACAATCATACATGCGAAATCTAGCATGGAGAATGAATCAAAGAAAATTCCGACTGTGGGTTGAGGGACAATAAATATAGGAGACTCTTAATTCAAGTATAAAATTACAAGGACTTGAATAAGTGTTGGGAATATATTGATAACCGGTTTGCTGGGATTGAGGGAGAGAGAGGAATTTAAGATAATGCCCATATTCTAGGCTCAGGCAGTTGGATAGATGTCCATGCCATTTGCTGAGATTAGAATATCAGAAGGGAGAAAAGATTTGGAGGTTAAGATGATGCAGTCCAGATAGAAATGTTAACACAAGTGTGGAGCACAGGAAAGCTAAAAGCTTTTGAGATACTGTGAGCACCGTGGGGATGGTGAGGTAGTCCAGGGAGCGTGTAGAGAATGAGAACAAAAAGCCCAAGATGGAAATTGAGGTGTTAGGAGGCTAAGAATGAGAGCCCACAAAGGTGACGGGAAAAGAGGGCCAAAGACAGAACAGAAAAACCCCAGTGAACCGAGAGAAGACAGTATTTCAGAATGGGGAATAGTTACTGCCTAATGCAAGAGAGATGGGAGTGGCTCCAGAGAAGTGGGAATGCAAGCCAGATTGCAGTGGATTGACGCACTGAAGTAAGTGGAGATGTGGCTACAGACGACTTTTCATTTAGCCACGAAAGAGTAACTGACGAGCAGGTGAGGGATTTGTTACTGTTAGTTTTCTTTAAGATAAAAGGATCTTGAATATTTAAGTGTCATTAGGAGGATTTGTGTATGAAGAGTTATATAACTAGTATATATATCTAACAATTTATATAGCAAACATTTATGTAACTTACATATATAACTAACATTTTGGCACTTATGGTACCAGGCACTATTCGCAGTAGCTTATATGTATTAACCTTTTCTCATCCTCATAACAACCCAGTGAGCCTATTGCTATTACTAGTCACATTTTTGGAGAAGGCGATGGCACCCCACTCCAGTACTCTTGCCTGGAAAATCCCATGGATGGAGGAGCCTGGTAGGCTGCAGCCCATGGGGTTGCGAAGAGTCGGACAGGACTGAGCGACTTCACTTTCACTTTTCACTTTCATGCATTGGAGAAGGAAATGGCAACCCACTCCAGTGTTCTTGCCTGGAGAATCCCAGGGATGGGGGAGCCTGGTGGGCTGCCGTCTATGGGGTCGCACAGAGTCAGACACGACTGAAGTGACTTAGCAGTCACATTTTAAAGATGAAGAAACTGAGGCACAGAGGTCAAGTATCTTGTCTAAGGCTATAAGCTAGTAAGTTGTGGAGCTGGAATGAAACCGACAGCAGCCTGGCCCTGGAGTCTGTGCTCTCACCATCCCTTGGCTGCTGCTGCTGCTGCTAAGTCGCTTCAGTCGTGTCCGACTCTGTGCGACCCCATAGATGGCAGCCCACGAGGCTCCCCTGTCCCTGGGATTCTCCAGGCAAAGAACACTGGAGTGGGTTGCCATTTCCTTCTCCAGTCCCTTGGCTAGGTTGCCTTTACTTCACTCTGCTGGATCTAATAAACTGTAGCAGTAGAACGTGTAGCGGTGCAAGAACAGGCATTCTTGATGAAACAGAAGGGGATGTGGTTTAGCTGCAAGTGACAAAAGGGGATAATTTTGGCTTAAGGTGAAAGTTTATTTTTTTGTCATCCAGAGAGCTAGGGAAGCAGTATGGCACTGATGTGATGCTGTTTTGTGAGGAAATGAATGTCCTTCCGTATTGTTGCTTCATTGTGCATGGCTGAAATCCTCGAAGTGGACCTCTATGCCTATGCTAGCCAGTATGTAACCACCAACCACGTGTGATTTTTGAGCACCTGAAATATGACTAGTCCAAACTGAGTGTGTAGCAGCTGTTAAAATACACACCAGAAAAAATGCAAAATACCTCATTAAAAACTTTTAAATAAATTATATATTAAAGTTAGAATTTGGACATTGGATTAACTGAGATGTATTATTGAGCCATTTCATTTATTTCTGTTTATTTTTAAATATGGCTAGTAGGAGATTTAAAGTTACTTTCATAGCTTGCATTCATGGCTTGCATTATACTTTTATTGGACATTGCTTCTCTGGACTTTACATGAACATTCCATACAGCAGTATGAAGGAGGGAAGAGGTTATACCCACTTCTTTTAAGTATACTTCTCAGAAGTCATATGCATTCTTTGCTTTCATCCCATGGCCACATTTAACTGAAGTTATAGATGAGAATTATAATATTGATTCTGAATAGTCACAAGTGCAGCTATAATTTTTCAATTATGTTGGTTCACAAGAAGGGTGAAATACATATTGGGGCATAATTAGCAGACTCTGACACAACTCCAAAGCACAGATTGCAAAATTAACTTTAGTCTCAGGTGACAGGAGGCATGTTGCCTTCAGCTGAGCATAAGTACAAGATGGATGGGATTATAGCTATTTTTGCAAATTTGGTGTTAAGAAGTTGAGAGAATTTTTATCTTATAGCTTCTACATTTGTTTTTTTCTGTGCTGAGGAAATGATGCCATTTGTTGGCTCAGATTGAGTCAAAGAGTGATGGAGCTGTTTTGAGAGTCAGGTTGGAATTGGAGACCATGAATTTATATTGCAAGCAACCTGCATGGTTGTGGAATTTTTGGTAGCAGTGCCCAGCAGCCTAGGTGTATGTAAGAGAAAAGGTGGAAGTTATTATTATTCAAAATTGAGGCTTTATTGGGAAAATGTCAATGAAGACAAATGGGATGAAGAAGGTGAAGATGTTTACATGAGAGCAGTTGAAGGGATGGACAATGGAATCTAACGTGGAGAGGGGAGTATGTGAAGACTAATTAATGCCTGCTGATAGCTCAGGATGAAATACACCGGCCCAGAGAATGAAGAACCTAAAGAATAGGTGCAGTCACTACGTGAGAGGGCCAAAAGTGGAGAACGTTGTGGTCAGTAATTGGATTGCATTTAATTTCAGTTTTCCAGAGATAGGATAGGTCTTGGTCATGACAAATCCAGTGGGCTGTGAGAATGAGTGGCTGAATTAGAGTGGAAGAGAAGGTCATTTGAAGTGAAGAGGTCAAGAAACTGAGGGGTATGGGGTTTAGTGGAGGAATGTGGTTCTTTAGCTGTCAGTCTGTTTTAGTTTCAATCACTGTAAAATGAGAGATTCATATCAGATCTATCAGATCATTGGTGGGAGACAACTCTCCACGAGTCTGTCTTATTTCTGCAGATTTTGCAAACCGAGACACTAATGATTTTTCGCTTTGGATTATCATTTCAAGGATGCTTTTAGAGCAAAGTCTTATATGATACAGATAGTGTCTCCCTCTTGAGTAAACAGCAGGAATGCTTACTGTTCACTATAAAAGGTTAGGGTACTCAAGTTCAGGGTTTCTCTTCTGTAACACCACACCCCCATATAAAGGTATTACTTGGTCATCTTCACACTGATCTTGGGAATTAGGGCTTGGGGAACAGCACAAATGCTAATAATTCAGCCAGTGTTATTGCTGTGAGCTATAAAGTTCTTTGTCTCTGACCCAGGGTTTTTGTGTCTTCGGTTAGTGTTCATAAAACGGTGCTAGGTTAATTTCTTAGCTTGTATGTAGATTAAAATCTCAGACTCTCATGATTCCTGTCAATTGTTTCTAAATTTCACTGGGCTCTAATATACTCTATGAGCCTTCTTTCTCTATTAGGGTGTTTCATTGCCCTTTTAAAAAAAAAAAAAAAAAATTCTGCTCTCCTGAAAACCAGAGCCACGTTATCTTATTTCTATTTCCTGTTGGCCCCCTCAGTTTGACAATATCCTCTTTTAATACTTTTAGATGCTTTGCTTGGTGAATTATCATTAAAAATGGAATACTCCATTGTTCATTATTTCAGCCCCATGATTGATTGATCTAGGTTGCTTTTCCCAGCTATATTTGATATGAAAATCCTTGCTAAATATTTGAGTACTTTGGCAGTTCCAAAGCTTCACCACAATCAAGTGCAAGCTTTTGCATCCTATATGCTAACTATAGCAGGTGGATAAAATCAATCGGATGTGTAAATTCTTTAAATAACAGCAAATGGAGCAAATTGAATTTCAAAGTGGAAAAAAGGTGAACCTGAGAAGCAGTGGTAAGAAGGTCATCAGCAGAATTAGCAAAAAAGTCTGGCAAAGTTACAGTTAGGCAGCCAGTAATACTCTATTGATCAGACTTTCTCAATCAATGAGGCTGTGCCTAGATTATTGATGCAAAGGTATTAAGCAAAATTTTATTTCAGCTAACTTGTTGGCTCAGATGTCAACTGAAAGTCATTTCCCCAGTCAATCAAATATACAATAAATTTGAGCAGATCTAGCTCTTAAACATTCTTGTGTCCACTCTGCTTTCCAATCATACAATTACCTTTGAGAGGGTTACAATTAGATTAATATATGAAGTAACACATGGGGGAATGCACCGTATATCTACAAAGAAAACAGAAAAGCATATTTCTAGGTTAAAAATACAGATATGAAATATTACTTTTCTCTATTGAAGATAAGGTAATTGAAATTATTTGAAATGATATGTGTTTAATCTCTGTTCAGCTCACAGTTTGGTAGTCTTAATTCCCAGCATCCATCTGTATATTTCATAACACCCACTGCGATGTCTGCTACATCTAAAAACTGGAGTTAAGGACAAACTGTTTACAAGAATAGCAAACAAAACATGTGCTAATAGATAAGTTTTCCTTTTTTTTTTTTGGGGGGAGAGTAGGTGGGGCAGACATTTGGTAGAGTGATGACTGATCATTCTGGAAAAATAAAATTTCCCTCCTTCAGGGTGCCTGTTTGGTTGGAGACCTAATCTTTTCTTTTGTTTCACTTTTGTCTGAGTCTAAATGTCTTTACTATTTTCAACTTCACCTGGCTTCAGATAATATTGATGTCTTTATAACATTAGTTGCTTTATAATATTAGCCCTTCTATCATACAACTCTATTTTTGTAATTTTGCATAATCTTTTAGACCCAGCTCCTGTCACCACCCTCTAGTGGTGCCTCTTTGTCTCTCTCTTCTGTCCAATGTCTACACCCATCACTTTCTTTAGTGCTAAGGAGGCTTATCCACACATCCTGTCTGCCCAGACTCAACAACTCAGACTTCCACGTGAAACTATACTATGAAGACCTCATCTTAAAAAATTTAAAAGGAAAGCTTTTCCCTTCTCCAGGGGATCTTTCCAACCCAAGGATTGAACGCAGGTCTCCCACATTGCAGGTAGATTCTTTACCAGCTGAGCCACAAGGGAAACCCAAGAACATTGGAGTGGGTAGCCTATCCCTTCGCCAGCAGATCTTCCTGACCCAGGGATTGAACCAGGGCCTCCTGCATTGCCGGTATTCTTTACCAAATTCCAGGCTTTATTAAGTGAAAGAAAGGAAAGGAAAGTGAAGTCGCTCAGTTGTGTCCGACTCTTTGTGACCCCATGGACTGTAGCCTACCAGGCTCCTCTGTCCATGGGATTTTCCAGTACTGGAGTGGGGTGCCATTTCCTTCTCCAGCGGATCTTCCTGACCCAGGGATGGAACCCATGTCTCCTGCATTGTAGACAGATGCTTTACTGTCTGAGCCACCAGGGAAGTCCATTATGTCTTTATTATAGGCTTTATTATGTCTATGTAAATCCTGGACTAACTTCAGTATTTGTCATTGAAATGGTGATTATGGAAAGCTGTCATTCACACACAGTCTGAGGCTCAACCTGAGTTTTGCTGTATCATTTTCTATTGTTTAATAAAGCTACTTTATATCCTCTCTTCTCAAATAGAGTTTAAACTTCTTAGAGACAGGAAATAAATTGTTCATTTTTAATTTTATCTGTAGAACTCCAAACAGGGATGGAGACAGTAATGGTACTTGTAAGCACTTGATATAGATTTTTTATCATGTAGATGAAAAACCAAGACTAAGGCTTTTTTCTAAAAATAGTTAATAGCTGGTAGTTTTGGTGTCCGTGTAAGGAAGTGCCCAGGCCCCTAGAATGCATCTGCATTTTGCCTAATTGACTTTGATCACCTCTTAACTGAATCAAGTCAGCTAAAATCACAGCTAAAATTCATAAAAATCCACTTTTACTATTAATTATGCCTCTTTCACTTTTTAAAATAAATAATCATGCAATAAGGAGAGCTTTGAACTCAAGCTGAAAAACAATTCCTTTCAAAGCTTCATTAAAATAAAAATATGCTTGCAAGATCAATGGGGTTGTTTTTCTCTTTCTCATTTTAAATGAGAACTGGTCAAGAATCAGAAAAGAGAAAAAAGATGCCCTAACCAACTACTATCAAGTGCTTTCTTCCATCAAAGATGAATTGTTTCTAAATTTGCAAAATGAAACTTCTTTGTATAAATTCTCTTTTTAGGTATTTTTAAATCTTTTAATTTTGCTTTAATTTTTTATTTATTTTTGGTGTGTAAATTCTTCATGAGCCTTTCAGGAAGAAAATTTATTTCTGCAAATTAAAAATAGGATGTCATACTCCAAGCTGGTGCTGGTTTTATATCTTTAAAATACCATGCCTTATAACATCTAAACCTCAGGCTGTCTTCAGTCAAACACTGGAATTGAAAGCTGTCGCCCATGAGTGCAGAGAAGCTGATAAGATACTGTCATATCACACTATATTTAATGCTGTTCACATTTTCCTTTACAACCAAAGTAATATGAAGAATGTTGGTTAGGGACTATATTCGTCTCTAGCTGTAACAAAGTACCACAAACTGGGTGGCTTAAAACAACAAAAATTAATTCTCTTGTAGTCTGGAGCCTAGAAGTCTAAAAACAAAATGCCAGCAGGGCTATGCTTCCTCTGAGGCTCTGGATAGAATCCTTCTTTGCCTCTGCTTGGCTTCTGGTAGTGGCGACTGATCCCTGTAGTTCCTTGTCTTACAGCTACATCACTTCAATTTCTGCCTCTCCATATTGGTCTCTATCTTCATCTGCCATTTACCACTTCTTATAAAGATACCTATTATATTATATTAGGACCTACCCTAATGACCATACTCTATATTGATTATATCTGCGAAGACCTTGTTTTCAAATAGGGTCACATTCACAGGCGTCTGGTGTTAGAACTGTTTAGGGGATCCTATTCAACCTATAACAGGGATGAAGGTGAAAAGGGTTGAACCCTAAGAACTAAGTATACAAAATTTATAATTTTTAAAGTGTCTTTAAGTAAAAAGAAAATTCTATTTCTCAGCAACCATGTAATTTTAGCCAGAAATGTAGTGGACTTTTCTACTTGTATTGCAAACTTCCTATGTTTATAATATTTTGTTGATCATTTATTAGACTAATTCATTGAAAAATAGATTTTGAGGCTCCAATCTTCCTCCTCTGAAGGCCATTTGCTTTTGAACCATCCTTTTAATAGATCTCTTCTGTACAACATATACATTTTTCTATATCATCTGAAAAAATATTCTATAATTTAAAGTATTTATATTTAATAGGACCTCAATAAATATGTTTTAGAGGTAATTACAGTACCTTTTATCTATATCTGTCTATATATAGAGAGATATTGTGTGTGTTAGTCATTCAGTTGTGTCTGACTCTTTGCAATCCCACAGACTATAACCCACCAGGCTTCTCTCTCCATGGGATTCTCCATGCAAGAGTACTGTAGTGGGTAGCCATTCCCTTCTCCAGGAACTCTACTTTAAGCTTAACCAAAATATCATATATGAGCATATGCTTATGTGCAGTCTTTTTATTGTACTTAATGTAAAAAGTAGATATCACCTTAAGCACATGAAGTGTGGTAAGAAAAATCCTGTTGTATCTGTTTGTGATTAACCATAATGCTTCCATATGTGGCATCTCTCTTTGGATTCAAGCTGTCTACAGTAACTTGATCAGGGATATAATTACACCCCACTTGAATCAAGAAAGTCAAATAATGTCAAAAACAATCATTTTACTTGTAGACATTTTGAGGATTAAAAGTTGAAAAAATGCAGATAGCATGATATTAACATCTCACTGAATCAAGCTGATCTAGCAGAACCTGGAAAATGGAAGGATTGAAAATTATATAATAAAAGTATACTCTAGGGAAATACAGAAAAGTTTATGCTTTTACATGTATATGCATGTGCATATAAGTATTTGTTGGCTTTTAGTTAATGCCTAAACCATCAAGTTCCTATTCTTAAAATATTGTCATTGGTACTACATCTTCCAATATACTTAGTCTTTGTATACTTTTAGTTTGTTACCTTCAGTACTGATAAAATAATGTCATTAACCCAAGTAATATAAAAATGAAATCATCAATTTCTATAAGAGATCTTAATAGTTGTATAATCCTACCTATAACATTTCAAAACAAATAATCCAAAAAATTGAAAAACTCAGATAATTTACCTACACCACCAGTTTTCGGCAAAACTAAGAACAAAATATTTAACCTCTATGTCAGAACTAATTTCTACTGCCAGAAACCCCAATTTAGTGCAGTCAGGAAGGAGTTAAGTCAAAGTCAGCTGGGCTGAGATGGAACCAAAGAATGAGGTAAGCATGGGTCATAGAATTTATAAAGCAGACTGAAAAAAAAATCAAGATTATGATGCTGCTGCCTTTTAATGTGAATGCTTTACATCTCTAGAATTTGTGCCAGTTTCAAGCTGTCATTGACATACACTTGATCTCTTCAACCAGATCTGCGACTATTTTATAGTAGTATCTATACTGCTATAGCTAAACAGGATGTATGTAACTGATAACCACTGTGAAATTCCTTAAAATAAGAATTAGGGAAACTTCTCACAGTACAAGTACGGACTTTTTTTTAACACACATTGCATATCGCACTGTGAGCATACGCTCTTCCATATTTTCCTAAGTTAGATTCTACAAAAGCTCTATGAAATAAATAGAGAATAATGTATTTTTAAACATCTATACATTTAGATAACTCACACCACACATGTATTAATAGAACATTGCAATTTCGATTCCTACCAAAACAAAGGATAAAAAGTCTATCTTGCTGAGCTTCCATATAACAATCAGCAACAAAAAATTAAATTTTAGCTATTTAAATTAAATGGGTTAGATTTGTGTACTTACACATAATACATTTTGAATAAATTTAAATTTTGATAAAATCTAATAATTTTAGTCTTACTTGTTAGCCACAGAATTACAGGCCATTTCGTCTGTATGTAGCCACCATCTGTCTGTTTCTCTCTCTTTCTCTCTTTCTTAGGTGCCCAGGATTAGCTTGAGTTTCTTAAATAAAGAATCTAGTTTTGGGTTCTTGATAGAAAGTATCTTCCCAATAATTCTTACCAGGTTAAACTCAGGACAGATTATGACTGAGTGCTGCCTACAACTAGGTTGTAAGTTGATTCCTTAGCTATAGAGGTCCTGCCCCATTATTTGACATTCTTGATTCAAGCAGTGTGTAATTATAGGCCTAATCAAGTTTCAATAGTCAGCCTTAATAAGAATCAGTAGCTTGAATTTCATTGTCAACCATCATTTAGTTTCCTAAGAAATGGAGTGCTGAGAATGATGTGGCTTTTTTGTCCACCTCGTGTTAGGAGTTGGTTTACTGATTCTGTACCAGCTGGGATCTCCATTGTACTCCCTTTTTACAATAGTCACAGATAAAATGCAGAGGAACAAAGTTTGCCTTGTTATAAGGGTCACAGATGAAATTATTTTGGAGGAGCTGGAAATGTTTCCTGTCAGATACCTCCCCAGCCCAAACAGCTATTGCCTATATTTGCTGTTATGATCTAAATACACCTGGGATAGAGTGATGCCAGACTTGTCTGGGTTGTTTATATATATATATCAGTATGAATGGGCTTATCCTTCTATTTCCTGAGATGAGTTTTAATAGAGGATTTGGAAAATACCTAGGAAGGGGAAGCCCTGAATGAGATGATTTTGCCTTTAGCCAGCTCAGATTATAGTCATTTTTTTTCCAGAAAAATTCTGTGATGGGTTTACCAAAATATGTGTACTTTTCTGATTGGACATACCAGAAGGACAACTATTTAGTTGAGCATTTACCTCTAGGGATAAAAACATAAACATGTTCTAAGGAAGGATGATCTGATGGCAAGAAGCACCATTTATCACAAATATTTACTGACCCTGGGCCTGTGCACACAGCCAGTATTTGGTATTCCAGAGCTGAAGAGACTTAAGATTTGTTACTCTTTCTAAAATTATATGTCTGTTGTGATAACATGGCGTTTTGAAAGGTGATCATATTTGTTTCACATTTCGGCCTTTGACAGTCTAAATGATTTCCTTGATGGGAAAAAAATCTAATTTGGATTTTTTTCTTCTAAATTTAAACATCATTATAAAATTTTATGAAAATATTATATTTTATACAATAAAGTATGAAAATAAAGTTGTGGGTATACTGTACATGATGTTAGAATCATGTTTTGCATAGTATAAACTTTTAGCAATTATAATGTCATAAATGAGAGATTTAGCAACTGCTATAAACCTTCCATTTTTATTTGATAGACTTGAATGGTACTTAAAAGGACAGAATTAGGAGCTAGACTATACGGGTTCATATCCCAGTTCTGTCATTTATTAGTAATGTGACTTTGGAGAAGTTATTTAATCTTTTAGTCCCTCAATTTTTTCATCTGTAAAATGAGAGTGATAATAACAGTACATCAATCATAGGGCTGCTCTGAGGATTAAATAAGTTAACCTTTGTAAGACACTTAGAGCAGTGCCTAGCACCTTGAAAGTACTTACACATGTGTTCATTAAATAAATAAACCTGAAGATATTTAATAGTCAGAATTATATTCATTATCTCTTCATATTATTTTGTATTAATTCATAGCATGACAACTCTGTAATACTTAGCCTTTGAAATAGTACTGAATGTAACAAATGCTTGGGAACTAATGTTTAACTTAAGTAATTTGAAAATTAAAAAAAAAAGAGCATTCAGCCATATTAGAATCTCAATTTGAGGGTTGCCATTTAGAAGCTCCTATACCACCATGCTTAGAAGTGGATGACTGTGATTTCTTTTGAGGACGTATTCCACTGTTATTTTTTATATGATACCCAGCTAACACCCCTGGTTGCTTGGCTGGTAAAGAGCCCGCCTGCAATGCTCGAGACCCTGATTTGATTCTGGGTGGGGAAGATCCCCTGGAGCAGGGTTAGGCTCCCCCCTCCAGTATTCCTGGGCTGCCCTGGTGGCTCGTCAGTAAAGAATCCACCTGCAATGAGGGAGAACTGGGTTCGATCCCTGCGTTGGGAAGATCCCCTGGAGGAGAGCATGGCAACCCACTCCAATATTCTTGCCTGGAAAATCCCCATGGACAGATGAGCCTGGCTGGCTGCAGTCCACAGGGTCACAAACAGTTGGACACGACTGAGAAACTAAGCAGGGCAGGTAGCATAACTGGCACACCAGGCCAAATTTGTATGAGGTAACGATCAGTTCACCTGTTTGTCTGCAGGTTTGATAATTTTTGCAAAAATGATATATGGAATATATGGTGGTTGAATTGATGTTGCTGCTATTAAAATTAGTGTGGTATAGCTTTTCACCATTTCTAATGCAGTAGTATCATAAAAGAATAAACTCGGAAGACGTTCTCCTTCCTTGGTAACTCAAAAATGTTCATAGCTTCTTGTTTAAATAACAGCTTTTTAGCTGTGTCAAGAAATTTTCTTACTCAGAATTATTCAGTACCTCTCCAGTCTGAATGTCAACTACAGGGCAAACAGAGACATACATTCAGTGCCTTCTGAATGAAACAGGCATTGTGGATACACATTAATTTTATTATATTTGAGTGAGTGAGTGAGTAAAGGCGCTCAGTCGTGTCCGACTCTTTGCGACCCCATGGACTGTAACCTACCAGGCTCCTCTGTCCATGGGATTTTCCAGGCAAGAATACTGGAGTGGGTTGCCGTTTCCTTCTCCAGGGGATCTTCCTGACCCAGGGGTTGAACCTGGGTCTCCCGCATTGGAGGCAGACGCTTTAACCTCTGAGCCACCACATTTAAATTTCTGCCTTATCACATCACACCCAACATTAAAGACATCTCTCACATAATACTTTCTTCAAATTGTTTCATATGACCATGGTGAATTTTAAAACAATAGCTAAAGCAAGAGCCCTATTAATTTATTCGAAAGTTCATGTAATCCAAAGGCAGAACCACAAACTTCTGATGGGATATTTCTTTAAGATCCCAGTTTTACCGTAATTGGTTACATATCCAATGAAGAATGACTTGATTAATTGTTGAGCTTCCATCTGTAAAATAAACATTTGTTGCTGTTCAGTCACTCTCATGTCTGACCGTTGACATGGCAGCAAGGGACTGTCCAGTGGACTGCAGCATGCCAGGCCTTCCTGTCCTTCACCATCTTCCAGGGCTTGCTCAAACTCATGTCCATTGAGTCGGTGATGACATCCAAACATAGTTTGTCCTCTGTTGTCCCCTTCTCCTCCTGCCTTCAGTCCTTCCCAGCTTCAGAGTCTTTTCTAATGAGTTGGCTCTTTGCATCAGGTGGCCAAAGTACTGGAGATTCAGCTTCAGCATCAGTCCTTCCAATGGATATTCAAGGTTGATTTCCTTTAGGACTGACTGATTTGATCTCCCTGCACAATCAGAATCTTCAGGTTGCATAGTGGTCAACTAGAAACAATTATTTGATCAATCTTATACCACATTAAATATCTTAAGGATGACCTTGGTTTCTTAAGAAGTTCTAGATCTCTATGTTTACTTGGGAATGGGCAAAACTATTTGGACAGCACTCATAAACGTACTGGCTTCTACATAAGTCAAAAACTGAGGAACACCAGTGGATAGGGAAGGGTAATTAAAGGAGTTGAATTCATACTATAAACCAACTAATAAACCATTGTCAGACTGAACTGCTCATTAATAATAATTCCTCAAAGGGAAAAATGTTGCAATCACAGGAGAAGCAGCAGAAAGGAAGACAAGGCATATAGCAGGATGTTCCTTTGGGATCAGGTTGATTCCAGTAATGTTTATCAATGCTCTGAATGATGGAAGAGAAAGCATCCTTATTAGATTTTCCAATAACCCAGTTACAGAGGAAAAAAGAGGAAATTAATTCAAGGAGACTTTGACAAATAAGAAATGGCCTGTCAACACAAGTTCAGAAAAGGGCAAGTACAAAACAAGTATTAGGCTTGGACTATCATTAATCTGATAAAAGATGGGAATGGCCAGAATGAGTGGCCAAAAGTAGACCTGGGGCTCTGAAGAAGGTGAGTAAGAGTCAGTAATGTAGTACCACCGCCATGAAATACGTACTGATTGAATATTAGGGCATATGCAATAGTAATGACAGACATTATATAATGGAGGAAAAATAGACCCACTCAGGAAAGGTTAAAGAAGGTAAAGTAACCCAAACAGAGGTTTTGCCATCAAATATCTGTACACTATTAGGTCATTCCTTTTTTGCATAAGTTATACCATAGAAATCAACAAATACCAAAGACTTCCTGTATATACTTATTCATAAGTAAAACTGATCTGGAAACAATGGTGGTACCCCCTGATAGCACCATCACTATACATGCTTATTAGCCAGTTTTCAAATTGGGTGGCCTTTTAACTGAAGAGGACCCATGGCTGTTGTCCTCTTTCTGACTGAATACAAATTGCCGTGTTTGGTCAGATCTTTAGTCCAATTCAATACCCAGACTCTAAACATGCCCTGAAGAATATCCTACTGAAAACCGCCATCTTTGATATACTCTTGACACTAAATGCACTTTTTGATAAATCCCAAATATCTGTCACAACCCATTCTTAACTTATTAGCTATGAATTTAACTAAAACTAATTGCAGATTCTCTGTATTTTTAGTGTATACTACTGTTTGCCATGATAGGTTCCATTTACTTAGCACTTAATGTGCCAAGGTATTACTTTTGCTTTTGCCATTGTTTAGTCTCTAAGTCTCTGTGACCCCATGGGCTGTAGCGACCAGGCTCCTCTTTCCATGGCATTTCCCAGGCAAGAATACTGGAGTGGGTTGACATTGCCTCCTCCAGAAGATCTTTCAGACCCAGGGATCACACCTGGATCTCCTGAGTCTCTTTAATAGGAAGGCAGATTCTTTACCACTGCACCATCTAGGAAGCCTACTTTTATTTGTCCTGAATTTACTGTTATAAAACCCAAGTCCTGGCTATAAGATTCCAGTAACTGATAAACAAATCTATTCTCTTTTTTCAAATATTTATGCCATTTCTTTTCCTAGATTTTTTGTTTTCTTCAGGAAGCTACCTTTTGTCAGTTTGGGTGAGATATCAAAAAATAATATTCTGAATTATCTGGAAAGGCTATTAAAATGCTCCTCCATTTTCCAATGGTATATCTATGTGTGGCCATATTTACTTCAACCAAAATGACATATTTCCAGTAGATTAGATTAAGATACAGATTCAAGAGTCCAACTGTTTTCTATTATGCCAGACTTTAGAGAGATTTGCAAAAATGTAAATATTTTCACTCAACTCACTGTTTTTTTTTTTTTGAAAATATATTTGTTTTTCACAAAAATATGTTGCTTATGCAAGCATGTACTGTGTTCATTATGTCTTTTTCTAATAAATAAATAGTGGAGCTTTATCTCTTTTAATTTCTAATACAGTAAATCTCAAAAATTTTATCTGTATTAAAACTTTTTGGGGTCCTTGATAATTCATTAGAGTCTAAAATGATCTTAATAACAGAAAGCTTGAGAACCACTTCTTAAATAATATAGAGGCGATATCTAGTGTTTAAAATTAAGAATAGTTTAATATAATTGTTTACTTTATAGTTAAAAAGGGTTTATGGATTAGAGTAAAAAGAAATTGTATTTAACAAACATTTCCCAGCATTTATAAGGCACTATTCTAAGATCCTTATTAATATCAACTCATGAATCCTCTGCATAATTTTATGAAGTAAATACTATTCTTCTTCTCTTGTTATGGATGGGGATGCTGAGACATGATATTAAGTAAGTGGCTCAAAGTCACATAGCTAGTGAATATCAGAGGCATAGATGAACCTTAGCAGTTTGACTTCAGGATTTGTGCTGTCTTACCTGTGATAAGATGTGTCTCTGAGAGCACTGACCATACTATCGGATGCTAAATAGGGCACAGCTATTGTTTTCTATGGGCCTCATATGTATCTAGAACCATCCTAGGTGTCTGTCACACTTTATCTTGTTTATCAGCAAAATACTTTGCAAAACTTATATTCTACTTTTCATTTTGCGAATAAGAAAACTGAGACTTAGAGACATTCAGTAGCTTGCTTGAAGAAACAGCTATTTTAATACAAGACAACCTCATTGAGGGTTCAGCTCTCTGTTTAATTTCTAAACGATATCTGTCTAGCATTTCCTTTTACAGCTCTAAAGATAACTATTCCCAGGACCCTACAAGAAAATGGTTTAAAAGCAAACCATATCTCAAAAACACTGGTATTTTAAATGTCCTTCAATTACTGGGAAATCACGATTATTATACATAAATGGTTATGTATGGGCCATGTGTAATAAAATGAGATCTGTCTATGTCTATCTAGTTATCCATCTACTTAATTCTGCTGTGTAAAAAGGACCATAGAAGATGTATATATTTTTGGCAAATATAGGATTAGAACTTCTATAAATTGTAAAGATAATTAAAACAGAATACTAAAATGTGAATTCCCATAATATTAGTAATAGATAATATTTATTTAGGGTTAAGTGCCACATATAAACACTTTTCCTATATTTTTAATTCTTCCAATAACTCTATGAAGAACGTGTTGTCCTCCTATTCTATAAGGTAGGAAGCAGTGGCTAAGACATGTACTAAAGCATGTAGCTAGAAAGTAGCAGCAGAATCAGGAAATGTCAATTTGAGAGCAAACCCCTGTTATTCTTTTACAAACAATGTGGACAAAAGGGAATATTTTTGCAGTTATAAAATTCTCTAATTTTATTTTATTATTTCTTTAAATGATTACCATGATTTATCAATAATATTAATATGACTCTGTGCTACTGAAATGTAGGTGGGGACAAAAGCCTGAAGCTATTAAAAAGAGTTCTGGAATTATAAAAACTTACTATCAGAATTATAATTATCAGAGTTAACATTTTCCTCCTCTCCAGTTGAGCTAAAGGTAATATTAAGTTCTATAATTAATTGTTAACTTACATTTTTTACTAGCACAACCTTATTCTATAAACTGAATGTTTAACGGGAAATAGTTTTCCTGTTCCTTTACTATCTTATTTTTCTGATTGCACTGGATATTTAACCTCCATTTTGTGATATTTTCTATTCCATAAGAATATCATTTTAAAAAGTCTTGATTACCCTAACCTAGGCAAAAATAAAAATTAGAAAAGCTAATTTCTATGTACTGGTTCATTTTGGTGATAAGTGAACATAAAAAGAGTGTGTTAAATCATTCTAACACTGTCTTCTTTTATTTACTAGTTGTGAATCATCACTTATTCAATTTTCTTTTGTATGTGGACTTCTGTTTGTATCTGTTTTAACTTAATTTTTGACCAGGTTTCATTGCCATTTCAGTATCATTTGCACATTAGAAGACATTGGACATACTGAGGCCAACCTTCATTACCAATAAATCAGAGTTTCTCATTAAGAGCTAATGAGCTCTTATATTGTCCCTCTGATTATTACCCTTGTTCCATTTGAAAAAGAAAACATTTTATCTTTTTTATTCTCTTTTCCAATCCTACCTTTCAGGGAATGAGTGTTTTTAAGGAACAGTAGTGAGATGAGCTTAACTCATCTTCAGCCTTGCTTCCTTTTACTCTCTAGTGAAAGAAAGAGATAGTATTATATTTTAGGTTAATAAGAGTGTTGCCTCTTAACTGATTTAGAAATAACATTGAATCCTTGCTCTGCCATTTATCTCCCATGTAATATTGCGTATTTTATTAAGCCTAGCCATGCCTCAGTTTCCTTATCTCTATTTATAATCAGGATTAGATTAGATAATGGGAGGGAAGTTTGGGGGAGAAGGGATACACCCATACATGTGGCCGAGTCACTCTGCAGTGGACCTGAAACTATTACAACATTGTTAATCAGCTTGTACTCCAGTATAAAATAAAAAAGTTTTTAAAAAGGATTAGATAATTAATGCAAAGCGCTCGGCACACTGCCTGGCACATAGTTGAGTACATGGTAGTTATGACTGGAGGAATGAATTGGCTCCCTCAGGGAATCTGTGCCCTCACCTGTTGTAGATATCTTTCCCACCTGCCGGCTATCTAAAGCAAGAGTCTTCTCCATAAAAGAAGAAAAAAATGAGATTTTCTCCCAAATAGGTAAATACGTATCTCAACCTTTGTTCTGGGGAGAAGTAGTGAGGCTCAGCAATACATTTGTAATTTAAAGGAAGAGGAACGATAATATTTCATGGAAGTAGTAACGGAAAACAAAATAGCCAGATGTAATATGCTCTTTTCAACTATGAAATTAGGTTGTGGGGAAAGAAGCAACCTCATTAATTAATCAATAGATGCATTAAACAACTGTATAAATCAATTAAATAGCAATCTATAGTAATATCCTCAGAAAAATAACAGAAAATATTGAACTCATTATAAAAGAACATAATGCTATTTTTACAAAAATAATATTCAAAAAATCAACAAAAGTTCAGAAATTATTGGAAGAAAAGAAATTTGAGAGACAATAAAGCAGTGTTAGCATACAAAAACAATGAAAACATCTGAAGTTAAAGTTGATGGGATAACTTAGAAAGTAAAAGGAAAATAGTAACAACAAGATCAGATAAAGAATAATTTTAAGAGTTCCAGCCTCTAATGAATATATTTGTTCCAGTTCCAGAGAGAGAGAACAGAGAAAATGAAAGAGATGGGGGTCAAAGAAATGCCAGGAAAAAAACTTCCAGGGTTTCCAAACATCCTTAACAATCAGGAACTGAACTGAATGGAAATTGCTGAAGCCTGTCAGTTATCACTAATCTGTTTTCCAGTTTATAAAATTTTGTTGTTAGTATCACTTCTTTCGTCATGTCTTCTGCTCTTGTTGTAGTAGGCTTTCATATGGGTGTGAATGTTTGCCTCTTTTTCTTCTTATTTAGTTGGAATGCTCTTATCATTAAAAAAAACAAAAATCTTCATGGCTTAATATTGATAGTAGAGTGCTGATCCATAGTAAGCACTCATCATACACCTGCTGAATAAATGAGCAGTTTTGGAATATACAACATCAGAACCAGACCAAACCATATGCATTATCTCCATATGCACATGAAGATACCTATTTCAAATTTACCTATTGCTAACATTATAAATTTGGGCATATTGCTTATCTCTAAGCCTTAATCTCCTCATCTGTAAAATGATGTTAATCATAAATGAGACATTATTTGAATATAAGGAAATAGAATTCATAAATTATCTAGCATAGTGCCTGGAACGTGGTAGTTAGTTAATAAATGTTCACCGGACCCTCCCTGTGTTTTTGTACGATCAACACATCACCACGCATTTGAATAAGACCTTGAATTTCCACTCAGTATTTAATTCAAAGCCTGCTTTTAATTCAGCTATTTGTAAGCACAACCTTTTCATGGAACTCTAAAGATTTTCATCAATATATAAACTGTGACTTTTATTGAGAAAAATACTAAATTTGTATTCTGCCCCAAATTGTTAAGTAATAAATTTCACCTATTAAAAATTGTAAAAAGAAAAGTGATAGATGTGCTCTCAAATTTGTGCCAGTTAACGGTGAATTTTTAACAATTTGATTTCTACTTTGAAATACAAAAGATATTGTTAACTCCTTCTAAACTACAACCATTTGTTTTCGTGGTTACTCAGCTGTTAGTTGCTCAATCCCACGAACTGTAGCCCACGTCTCCTCTGCCCATGAAATTCTCCAGACAAGCATACTGAAGTGGATTTGCCTTTCACTTTTCAAATCTGTATATAATTCACTACTTGCGTGTAAGGACAGAATTGGACTCAGATCTTATTATTTATTCAGATTGAGAACAAGTTAAGATTTAGGGTTGGGAACCAGCTGGGGCAGAGTCCCACCAGTAAATGAATGAAGGTCTCCATTTTTTTACTGAGGAAAAGGAAAAACTTTTAACTATGTTCCACATTAGCCAAATTCACAGTTTATGGAATAATACAGGGAAAAACCACAAATAACTTGTCATTAGAGCTACTCATTTCTTTTCAATAACCTACTCTCCTCTACTTGTTTGTTTCCTTGAGAATAAATATTTAAAACTAACAAACAAGAAAAAAACAAGGAAATCTTTTCTGTGTATTCTTAGTCAGAAAAATTGATTTCAGCCAAACATAAACATGAATCAACCATATGTCCCCTCCCTGAAACCAACACAATTCTGTAAAGCATTTATCCTTCAATTAAAAAATAATTTAAAAAGAAAATAATTGAATTTCCCACAGCTTCCAATAAGTTGTTTCAGTAAATATCAAATCTGAACGGAGCTATTTTTTAAAGTAACCATGTAGGCATTTAATGATTATTAGAATAAAAACACAAAAGATGCTAATTATATTCTGGTTATTTGGCTCTGCATATTTCATTGTATTCTGAATTCTGAAATATTCCCTTTATCACAAAGAGAAATGACTGCAAGCCCATTCTAATATTCAGTTGAACTACAATAAGGAACAAACAGCCTGCAACTGGAAACAAGAGATTGGAGCTCTGGAAAATAGCTTGGAATAAATATATTTAACAAATTAATGTAGCTACAATGATATTTTTAAAGGTTTCTCTCATACATAAAAAATAAAATAATAGCCATTTGTCCCTATCTTACAAAGGTTTGTACTTAATAACTAATCAGTTGAAATTTCCCCAGCTTCAAGTAAAGTATTCACTGAACATAAAGGAAAAGGAGCATCGCGTAGGCCCACATTTGCTAAATAAGTAAATTATTTTACTTATGTGGTATGAAAGACTTTAAGTTTTACATTCTGCAGGAATCAGTTCAGTTCAGTTCAGTTCAGTCGCTCAGTCGTGTCTGACTCTGCGACCCCATGAATTGCAGCACGCCAGGCCTCCCTGTCCATCACCATCTCCCGGAGTTCACTCAGACTCACGTCCATCAAGTCCGTGATGCCATCCAGCCATCTCATCCTCTGTTGTCCCCTTCTCCTCCTGCCCCCAATCCCTCCCAGCATCAGAGTCTTTTCCAATGAGTCAACTCTTCACATGAGGTGGCCAAAGTACTGGAGTTTCAGCTTTAGCATCATTCCTTCCAAAGAATACCCAGGACTGATCTCCTTCAGAATGGACTGGTTGGATCTCCTTGCAGTCCAAGGGACTCTCAAGAGTCTTCTCCAACACCACAGTTCAAAAGCATCAATTCTTCAGTACTCAGCCTTCTTCACAGTCTGACTCTCACATCCATCCATGACCACTGGAAAAACCATAGCCTTGACCAGAAAGAAGTTTGTTGGCAAAGTAATGTCTCTGCTTTTGAATATGCTATCTAGGTTGGTCATAATTTTTTTTTCCAAGAAGTAAGTGTCTTTTAATTTCATGGCTGCAATCATCATCTGCAGTGATTTTATAATCTCTGGTAAATTGCCAGAAGATGTGAAGAGTGAGTGTTAGTCACTCAATCATGTCTGACTGTTGGCGACGCCATGGACTGTAGCCTGCCAGGCTCCTCTTTCCATGCGATTCTCAGGCAATACTGGAGTGAGTAGCCATTCCCTTCTCCAGAGAATCTTCCCAACCCAGGAATTAAACCTGGCTCTCCTGCTTTGCAGGCAAATTCTTTATTGTCCAAGCCACTAAGTCCAGAACTACCCTGAAGAATAAGATTAAAATGCTGCCAACCAAAATTATCTTTCTTATTGCAACTTCTAAAACATTCATATTATTGAATCAATGTTTTCACTAAGCAATACTCTTGTTTCTCCTTATTTTTCTAAATGAAAGAAGTCCTAAATATTTACAGACATCCTGATGATTGCTAATTTATCAAACCATTGATTTCAAAATGGAATTGTAGTTCAAAATTCCACGTTGTATTTAGTTGCATTGAGCAACTTCAGCTGCATGAAACAAATTCTGGTAAATTCTCTCATTTTTATCCAGCTACAAACATATTCTAATTTTCCTTGTTATAGCTTCTTAGATATACCCATCATTTAAAAGTGGACATTAAATTTCCAAATACATGTACTTTTTAAAGTATCTTTGATACTAATTTTTCATTTAAGTACTTTTTTCTCTGCAAAAAAATAAAATAAAATAAAATAATTATCGCTTAGAGTTTTTTGGAAAAAAAAAAAAGAATGGCATTGATATAATACTCAGACAGATGAAGTGTGAATATAGGGTCATAAGGGATATAATATGGGATAAAAGAGAGATAAGGCTTCCCAAGTGGCACTAGTGGTAAAGAACCCACCTGTCAGTGCAAGAGACTTAAGAGATGCAGATTTGATTCCTGGGTTGGAAAGATTGCCTGGAGGAGGGCATGGACACCCACTCCAATATTCTTGCCTGGAGAATCTTATGGATAGAGGAGACTGGTGAACTGTGGTCCATAGGGTCACAAAGAGTTGGACACAACTGAAGTCACTTAGCATAGACCATGAAAGAGAGACAATAAAACAAGCATGAAAGGATGCAGAAGATGGGATTGAGCCATCATCTGCTTTATAATCTTTTGCTTAGACTCATCTCAGGAAATAACACCCTTATGTTGCTGGAAAAATGAGATTCCTTAAAAAATTTTTTTAAAATTCATTTTTAGATGGAGAATAATTGCTTTACAATATTATGTTGGTTTCTGCCATAAATCAACATGAATCAGCCATAGGTATACACATATCCCTTCCCTCTTGAACCTCCCTCCCAACTCCCACCCAAGCCCAACCCTCTAGATTGTCACAGAGCACCAGGCTGAGCTCCCTGCATCATACAGCAAATTCCCACTGGCTGTTTTACGTATGGTAATATATATATTTCAGTGTTACTCTCTCAGTTCATCCCACCCTCTTCTTTCCCCACGAGCCTGTTCTCTACATCTGCCTCTATTGCTGCCCTACAAATAGATTCATCAGTACCATTTTTCTAGACTCCGTATATATGTGTTAATATAGGATATTTGTTTTTCTTTTTCTGACCTATTACTCTGTATAACAGGCTCTAGGTTCACCCACTTTACTAGAACTAGCTCAAGTTTATCCCTTTAAATGGCTTAGTAATATTCAATTGTTTATCACGTAATATTCAATTGTTTATCACATCTTTATCCATTCATCTGTCAATGGATGTCTAGCTGGCTTGCAAGTCCTGGCTACTGTAAACAGTGCTGGAATGAACACTGGGGTACATGTGTCTTTTAGAATGGTCATTTTCTCAGAGTTATGCCCAATCTTAGGATTGTTGGATAGCTTTACATCTATGTTTTTAAAGAAATCTTCATACTGTTCTACATAGTGGCTGTAGCAATTTACATTTCCACCAACAGTGCAAGAGGGTTCTCTTTTCTCCACATCTTCTCTAGCATTTATGTTTTGTAGATTTTTTGATGATGGCCATTGTGAGGTCATACCTCATTGTAGTTTTGAGTTGAGTTTCTCTAATAATAAGCAGTGCTGAACATGTTTTCATGTGTTTATTAGCCATCTATGTGTCTTTGGAGAAATGTCTGTTTAGATCTTCTCTCCATTTTTTTTATTGGGTTGTTTGTTTTTCTGTTATGGAGCTGCTTGTATATTTTGGAGATTAATCCTTTGTCAGTTGCTTCACTTGCAATTGAACTTCCTGACCCACCTGGCTCAGACGGTAAAGCATCTGTCTACAATGCAGGAGACCCGGGTTCGATCCCTGGGTCAGGAAGATCTCCTGGAGAAGGAAATGGCAATCCACTCCAGTACTATTGTCTGGAAATTCCCATAGACAGAGGAGCCTGGTAGGCTACAGTCCATGGGGTCGCTAAGAGTCGGACACGACTGAGCAACTTCAGTTTCACTTTCACTTGCAATTATTTTCTCCCATTCTGAGAGCTGTCTTTCATCTTGTTTGTGATTTCCTTTGCTGTGCAAAATCTTTTGAGTTTAATTAGATCCCACTTTTAATTTTTTGTTTTCATTTCCATTACTCTAGGAGGTTAGTCATAGAGGGTCTTACTGTGATTTAAGTCAAAATGTGTTGTGCCTATGTTTTCCTCTAAGAGTTTCATAGTTTCTGGTCTTGCATTTAGGTCTTTAATCCATTTTCCACAGTTTATTGTGATCCACACAGTCAAAGGCTTCGGCATAGTCAATAAAGCAGAAATAGATGTTTTTCTGGAACTCTCTTGCTTTTTCCATGATCCAGCAGATGTCGGCAATTTGTTCTCTGGTTCCTTTGCCTTTTCTAAAACCAGCTTGAACATCAGGGAGTTCATGGTTCATATATTGCTGAAGCCTGGCTTGGAAAATTTTACTAGCATGTGAGATGAGTGAAATTGTGCGGTAGTTTGAGCATTCTTTTGCATTGCCTTTCTTTGGAATTGAAATGAAAACTCACCTTTTCCAGTCCTGTGGCCACTGCTGAGTTTTCCAAATTTGCTGGCATATTGAGTGCAGCACTTTCACAGCATCATCTTTCAGGAGCTGAAACAGCTCAATTGGAATTCCATCACCTCCACTAGCTTTGTTCGTAGAGATGCTTTCTAAGGCCCTCTTGACTTCACATTCCAAGATGTCTGGCTCTAGATTAGTGATCACATCATCATGAGTATCTGGGTCATGAAGATCTTTTTTGTACAGTTCTTCCGTGTATTCTTGCCACCTCTTCTTAATATCTTCTTCTTTGGTTAGGTCCATACCATTTCTGTCCTTTATCAAGCCCATATTTGCATGAAATATTCCCTTGGTATCTCTAATTTTCTTGAAGAGATCTCTAGTCTTTCCCATTCTGTTCTTTTCCTCTATTTCTTTGTATTGATCGCTGAAGAAGGCTTTCTTATCTCTTCTTGCTATTCTTTGGAACTCTGCATTCAGATGCTTATATCTTTCCTTTTCTCCTTTGTTTTTGACCTCTCTTCTTTTCACAGCTATTTGTAAGGCCTCCTCAGCCATTTTGCTTTTTTGCATTTCTTTTCCATGGGGATGGTCTTGATCCCTGTCTCCTGTACAATGTCATGAACCTCCTTCCATAGTTCATCAGGCACTCTACCTATCAGATCTAGGCCCTTAAATCTATTTCTCATTTCTACTGTATAATCATAAGGGATTTGATTTAGGTCATACCTGAATGGTCTAGCGGTTTTCCCTACTTTTTTCAATTTGAGTCTGAATTTGGCAATAAGGAGTTCATGATCTGAGCCACAGTCAGCTCCTGGTCTTGTTTCTGTTGACTGTATAGAGCTTCTCCATCTTTGGCTGCAAAGAATATAATCAGTCTGATTTCGGTGTTGACCATCTGGTGATGTCCATGTGTAGAGAGTCTTCTCTTGTGTTGTTGGAAGAGGGTGTTTGCTATGACCAGCGCATTTTCTTGGCAAAACTCTATTAGTATTTGCCCTGCTTCATTCCACATTCCAAGGCCAAATGCCAAAGCCTTTGACTATGTGGATCACAGTAAACTGTGGAAAATTCTGAAAGAGATGGGAATACCAGACCACCTAACCTGGCTCTTGAGAAATCTGTATGCAGGTCAGGAAGCAACAGTTAGAACTGGACATGGAACAACAGACTGGTTCCAAATAGGAAAAGGAGTACGTCAAGGCTGTATATTGTCACCCTGCTTATTTAACTTACATGCAGTGTACATCATGAGAAACGCTGGACTGGAAGAAACACAAGCTGGAATCAAGACTGCCAGGAGAAATATCAATAACCTCAGATATGCAGATGACACCACCCTTATGACAGAAAGTGAAGAGGAGCTAAAGAGCCTCTTGATGAAAGTGAAAGAGGAGAGTGAAAAAGTTGGCTTAAAGCTCAACATTCAGAAAATGAAGATCATGGCATCCGGTCCCATCACTTCATGGGAAATAGATGGGAAACAGTAGAAACAGTGTCAGACTTTATTTTGGGGGGCTCCAAAATCACTGCAGATGGTGACTGCAGCCATGAAATTAAAAGATGCTTACTCCTTGGAAGAAAAGTTATGACCAACCTAGATAGCATATTCAAAAGCAGAGACATTACTTTGCCGATTAAGATCTGTCTAGTCAAGGCTATGGTTTTTCCTGTAGTCGTGTATGGATGTGAGAGTTGGACTGTGAAGAAGGCTGAGCGCTGAAGAATTGATGCTTTTGAACTGTGGTGTTGGAGAAGACTCTTGAGAGTCCCTTGGACTGCAAGGAGATCCAACCAGTCCATTCTGAAGGAGATCAGTCCTGGGTGTTCTTTGGAAGGAATGATGCTAAAGCTGAAGCTCCAGTACTTTGGCCACCTCATGCAAAGAGTTGACTCATTGGAAAAGACTCCGATGGTGGGAGGGATTGGGGGCAGGAGGAGAAGGGGACGACAGAGGATGAGATGGTTGGATGGCATCACGGACTCGATGGACGTGAGTCTGAGTGAACTCCGGGAGATGGTGATGGACAGGGAGGCCTGGCCTGCTGCGATTCATGGGGTCGCAGAGAGTCGGACACGACTGAGCGACCGAACTGATCTGAACTGAACTGAATCCATTTTGAATTTATCTTTTTATTTGGTGTTGGGAAGTATTCTGATTTCATTCTTTACATGTAGCTGTCCAGTTTTTCTAGCACCATTTATCGAAGAGACTGTCTCTTCTCCAGTGTGTATTCTTTCCTCCTTTGTGAAAGACAAGGAGCTCATAGATGCATGGGCTTATCTCTGAGCTTCCTTTCTTGCTCCATTGGTCTATATTTCTGTTTTTGTGCCAATACCATGCTGTCTTGATGATTAGCTTTGTAGTATAGACTGAAGTCATGAAGATTGATTCCTCTAGCTCCATTCTTCTTTCTCAAGATTCTTTTGGCTATTTGAGGATTTTTGTGTTTCCATACAAATTGTGAAATTTTTTGTTCTAGTTATGTGAAAAATACCATTTAGTTTGATAGGAACAATATTGAACTTGTAGACTCTATTGGATAGCATAGTCATTTTCACAATATTGATTCTTTCAATCCAGGAACATGGTACATCTCTCCATCTATTTATGTCATCTTTTTTATTTCTTTCATCAGTGTCTTATAGTTTTATGTATACAGCCCTTTTATCTCCTTGGTAGTTATATTCCTAGGTACCTTATTCTTTTTGCTGCAATGGTGAATAGGGATGATTTTTAATTTCTATTTTTGATGGAAGATGAGATTCTTGATGTGTTTCTCTGCCTTCAAGTTGTGACTTGTAGGAAAAAAAAAAACAAAACACATTTATCTTGTTCAATTCAGTTCAGCTGCTCAGTTGTGTCCAGCTCTTTGTGACCCCATGGACTGCAGCACGCCAGGCTTCCTTGTCCATTACCAACTCCCAGAACTTGCTCAAACTCATGTCCATCAAGTTGGTAATGTGATCCAACCATCTCATCCTCTGTCATCCCCTTCTCCTCCTACCTTCAATCTTTCCCAGCATCAGGTTCTTTCCAAGGAGTCAGTTCTTCACATCAGATGGTCAAAGTATTGAAATTTCAGCTTCAGTATCAGTCCATCTAATGAATATTCAGTACTGATCTCCTTTAGGATTGACTGGCTTGATCTCCTTCAGTCCAAGGGACTCTCAAGAGGCTTCTCCAACACTACAGTTCAAAAGCATCAATTCTTCAGTGCTTAGCTTTCTTTATTGTCCAACTCTCGCATCCATTAATTTATCTTGAAATGGATTTTAAAAAGCAGGTGACAGTACTGTTAAGAAGCTCAGTCATGGGGGTTAGCAGACTTTCCTAATGAGCAGACTACATCAAGGGAGCAAGCCATTGTCGTGTAGGTTCCAATAATCTGTTTTATATATCCTATTACAAATTTGACTTGGTATAACAATTTCAGTAGTTGTGGTTACATATCCATTACTATGTACTTTTAATGTACATTATCTCATTTAACTCACAGCAGCAAGAATTAGCATGTGAGTCTCAGTTAACCCTCAAAGGAGCTCTATGGGCAGGTACTGTATTTTCCCTCTGATTTTAATAGGCAAGGAAACAGCCTAACTACTGATAATACTCCCCCGAGGATATGCTGCTAATAAATGTACAAGTGAGTATTGAAGCCCAGGTATGTCTGTTTCAAAATCCTGCACTTTCAAAATCCTTATTCTAAGTATATTTTATCTTCTGAAAGAAAACTATGATAATGCAAAATACTTAGTCTATTATCAATATCTTGAGAAGAATGTTTTCATAATGAAGTCTATGACATGTTAGTATAGATTTCCAAAAGAGTATGTCAAATCTTTTCTTAAAATGTGAGAAAATTGGCTGGGTGATCAATATTAATTATAGTAGCTAACATTAATGAATATCAATTATGTTCCAGACACTGTGTGAAGCATTTTGCATACAACTATATGAGGTAGATGATTTTTATTTCCATTTTATCAATTAAGAAACAGGCTTAGAAAAGTCAAATACTCCTTCAATAAACATTGGATCCAGAGTTTAAACCTGAACTATTTTGAAATGAAAGCCACTCTTTTTCCATTATGCTATAATACCACCAAAATGTATAGACTATTCAAAATCACCTGCAAAGGACATCTTTGAAGAAAACTTGAATTAATCAGAGCTTCAAATTATTCTGGAATAGGAGGAGACTCAGTATTGTAAGGATGCCAATTCTCCCTAAATTAAGCTCTAAATTTAATGAAATTGCAATCAATATTCCAACTAGAGGGCAGAAATAGGTCAAAGAGGTGATAGCTATAGGGGAGCAGTTTTCAGCTCACTATAAGAAAGCATCTTCTATGAGTTAGAATTATCCAGAAATGGAACAGAATGTAAAATAGTCAACCTTCTGTCACCAAAAGGATCCAATGGAGGATAAATTGACAACCTGTTGAGGGATGCTCAAATAGCATTAGAAAACTATCATTTTCTGAGAGTCTGTTTCTTAGGCACTGTACTATTCACTTTCACCTTTAACTGCGTTCAGTTTTAATAGTTACTTTATAGGCATGCAAAATGGCTGATAGTGGGTAAGAGCATAGATTGGGTCATCACATGGAGCTGAGCTTGAATCTCAAGTCTGCCCTTTATCAGCTGCACAACTGAGAGAAATGTCCCTAACTACCTAGATGTCACTTTGTTAGCTTGCAAAATGGTCATAGTAAGAGTCACCTCACCGTGTTCTTATAGGATTTAATATAATATTAGAAGGGCATTAGCATATTACCAGATGCATGTCAGGTTTTAGCAAGTAGGAGTTATTATTATTGATACAGAGAAACTGAATCTCACATGAATTGTCATAAGCACATATTCAGTTGAACTAGGTAATCTTTAATACACTAACTTTGAGATACTATGAATTTTTAGATTTGTAATTAACTTGTCCCATTCTCACAATTTTGAAAAAACATGATATAAAGAAATTAGAAAGATGCTATGTAAAATTCATATATTACCTAATTAAATATTATCAGCTAATTTAATGGTGCATGTTTAAATTAACTAATTTAACATTTTAATATCCATTTAAAGAAAGGAAACAAAAAAAAATAAGGAATAAGGAACTTAAAGCCAGGCGACTCATCAGGTGATTGACCTATTTAAGATATATTTCTTAAGGGAATGGTGAAATATATATATTTTAGGGTTAGAAGAAATACCAGTATTTAAATACCAATGCTTCAGATGAATTTTAACACAGCTGCTGTTTCTTCTTTGACTCTTGGTAGGATGAATAGAAATCTCAGAAATTTCTGCGAATTCTTTCTAGAAGACAAATCACTCTCCTACTGGGAATGCTTCAGAATCAGGGCTGCTAGAAGGTAGATAAATGTGGTCTGAAGAGATTGGTTTTAACTACACTATGAAACAAGCAATATTCAATATCTTAAAACCAAGTTGAGATGCACCAGTGGCAGACCTTTCTGGGACCCTACTGTTTATTGAGTGTTATTAAACTTTCATTTTCTATGTGTTTTCTCTAATGAACCTGGGTATATGTATGGTTTATGTAACATGGATTGAAATTGATATATAACCTGAGAGACTGGTAGGCTGAGTGAGAGAGGGTAATATAACCTGTCTTCATTCAATAAGAAGGAAATAATATAACAGCTAAATTGCCTGGAGGGGGAGTTATAGCTAGAGGACCAGACTGTGACAATTTTCCTGGCATGGACAATTTTCTGGGCAAAGCTCAACAAAGAACAGGCATGACAAGGACAGAGGCCAAGTGGAATCACAATTTAAATTCTGACAACTGTGAAGGACAAACTCGATGGTTGGTAGATTGTAACTAGCGACTGATAACCAAATAAAAGATTTTCTAAATTAGAGCAACTATAGCAGTGATTTTCCAACAGCTATTCTTAAAAAAAAAAGTTTTATTGATATACAATTGGCATAAAATAAACCACAATTTAAAATGTAAAATCTGATAAATTTTGAAGTATGTAAATACACCCATGAAACCATCAAGATAGGGACCATATCTACCACCCTTGGAGGTTTCCTTCTGATGTTTTGTATTCCCTTGCCTTCCCACTTTTATTACTGATTATAGTTGACCCTTGAACAACACATGTTTGAACTGTGGGGGTCCACTTATAGGAGGATTTTTTGTAGTAAATGTGTACTGAGAGTACTTCATGATCCACAGTTGGTTAAACCTGAGGATGCAGAACCTTGGATAGAGATGTCAGATTGTTAATGTGATACTCAATTGCGTAGGAGGGTTGGCACCCCTAAACTCTGAGCTGTTCAAGGTCAGCTGTAGCTCATCTTTTCTAGAATTTTACATAAGCAGAATTATACAGTATGGACTCTTAGTGGTCTGGCTTCTTTAGCTCAGCATAATTATTTCGGAAATCAAACATGTTGCATGTATCAGTAGTTCTTTCTTGTTTACTGCTGAATAGTGTTCTATTATTTGGGTATACTACAATTATTTTATTCATCTACCTGCTGAAGGACAATTTGCTTTCCCCCGCACCCCCCCCGCCCCCACCAGTTTGGGCCATTGAAATAACAGCTGCTATGAATGTTCAGGTGTTTGTCTTTGTATGGACATATGCTTTACTGTCACTAGGGTCAATAACTAGGAGTGGACTGTTCAGATCTTATGGGGTAATTTTTATATGTTTCTCATTTTTTAAGAATCTGTCTACTGCTTTTCAAAGTATCCATAGCAGAAGTGTGAGTTCCTATTGCTCTGTATTCTGGACATCCCTTGAGATGATCAAGATTTAAAATTTTAGCCATTCTAACAGGTATACTGTGGCATGTTATTGTATTTTTAATTTGCAATTTCTTAATGATTTGTGATGCTGAGCAAATTTACATGAGTTTATTTTGCCACCAATGTATCTTCCTTGGTGAAATAATATTTCAGACTTTTTGCCTTTATTTTGAAAATTAGTTTGTTTTCATATCATTGAATTTTGGGAATTCTTTACATATTCTAGATATAAGTTTTTATCAGGTGTGTGATTTGAAATTTTTCCTCCCTTCCTGTTATTTAACTTCAAAAAGTATATTTTAAAGTATTTAAAATCATTATGAAGAAATTTTTAAACAATTTGAGTAAAATAAAATATAAATAAACATTTTAATAAAATAAAATTTTAATTTTTAATATAATCAGATTATCAACATTTTCTGTTACAGATTGTGCTTTTGGTGCCACATCTAAATAAGTTTTGCACCTAAGGTGATGAGATTTTTCCTATGTTATCTTTTAAATATTTTGTTATTTTAGATTTTACATTTAGGTATATGATCCATTTAGAGCTAATTTTTATATATTTTCTGAGAGATGGGCACAATAAAGAACAGAAATGATATGGACCTAACAGAAGCAGAAGACATTAAGAAGAGGTGGCAAGAATACACAGAAGAACTGTACAAAAAAGATCTTTATGACCCAGATAAACACAATGGTGTGATCATTCACCTAGAACCAGACATCCTGGAATGTGAAGTCAAGTGGGCCTTAGGAAGCATCACTATGAACAAAGCTACTGGAGGTGATGGAAATCCAGTTGCTATTTCAAATCCTAAAAGATGATGCTGTGAAAGTGCTGCACTCAATATGCCAGCAAATCTGGAAAACTTAACAGTGGCCACAGGACTGGAAAAGGTCAGTTTTCATTCCAACCCCAAAGAAAGGCAAGGCCAAAGAATGCTCAAACTACCAAACAATTGCACTCATCTCACACACTAGTAAAATAATACTCAAAATTCTCCAAGTAAGGCTTCAACAGAATGTGAACTGAGAATTTCCAGATATTCAAGCTAGATTAGGAAAAGGTAGAGAAACCAGAGATCAAATTGCCAGCATCTGTTGGGTCATCAAAAAAGGAAGAGAATTCGAGAAAAACATCTACTTCTGCTTTATTGACTATGCCAAAGCCTTTGACTGTGTGGATCACAATAAACTATGGAAAATTCTGAAAGAGATGGGAATACCAGACCACCTGACCCGCCTCTTGAGAAACCTATATGCAGGTCAGGAAGCAACAGTTAGAACTGGACATGGAACAACAGACTGGTTTCAAATAGGAAAAGGAGTACGTCAAGGCTGTATATTGTCACCCTGCTTATTTAACTTATATGCAGAGTACATCATGAGTAACGCTGGGCTAGAGGAAGCACAAGCTGGAATCAAGATTGCGGGGAGAAATATCAATAACCTCAGATATGCAGGTGACACCACCCTTGTGGCAGAAAGCAAAGAACTAAAGAGCCTCTTGAAAGTGAAAGAGGAGAGTGAAAAAGTTGGCTTAAAGCTCAACATTCAGAAAACGAAGATCATGGCATCTGGTCCCATCAGTTCATGGGAAATAGACGGGGAAACAGTGGAAACAGTGAGAGACTTTACTTTCTTGGGTTCCAAAATCACTGCAGATGGTGACTGCAGCCATGGAATTTAGACACTTGCTTCTTGGAAGATAAGTTATGGCCAACCTACACAGCATATTAAAAAGCAGAGACATTACTTCAACAAAGGTTTGTCTCATCAAAGCTATGGTTTTTTCAGTAGTCATGTATGGATGTGAGAGTTGGACCATAACAATGCTGAACACCAAAGAATTGATGCTTTTGAATGGTGGTGTTGGAGAAGACTCTTGAGAGTCCCTTGGACTATAAGTAGATCAAACCAGTGCATCCTAAAGGAAATCAATTCTGAATATTCATTGGAAGGACTTATGCTGAAGCTGAAGCTCCAATACCTTGACCACCTGACTTGAAGAAATGACTCTTTGGAAAAGAACCTCATGCTGGGAAAGATTGAAGGCAGGAGGAGAAGGGGACAACACAGGATGAGATGATTGGATGGTATCACTGACATGATGGGCATGAGTTTGAGCAAGCTCTGAGAGTTGGTGTTGGATAGGGAAGCCTGGTGTGCCGCAGTCCATGCAGTTGCAAAGAGTCAGACATGACTGAGCAACTGAACTGGACTGAACTGAGGTATAAATTAAAAATGGACTCAGGTTCACTAACAACCTGAGCATTATATCTTACAACTTGATATTTAATCAATTAATTTAGATGCATCAACAACCAGAGATGGGTGTATTTAGATCTTCTATTTATGATTTATTACTACAAATTTCTTAAACTATGTTAACTGAACTGAATGTTAACTTGAATGCAAATGTGACATAGACAAGGTGACAAGAGAGTAATTTGTATTCATTTTCAAGATGGAATAATTGATTGGTTTGACTGAGCCACTGATTAGTTCCTTAAGTGCCCATTGGTCATTTTAGTACACTTTATGTAAGCAAAAATACAGAGCCTGGTGAATCCTGAAGAACTGTCAAAGGCAGTGTATTAGTGGCTGCTGCTGCTGCTGCTGCTGCTAAGTCGCTTCAATCGTGTCCGACTCTGCGTGACCCCATAGACAGCAGCTCACTAGGCTCCGCCATCCCTGGGATTCTCCAGGCAAGAACACTGGAGTGGGCTGCAATTTCCTCCTCCTATGCATGAAAGTGAAAAGTAAAAGTGAAGTCACCCAGTCGTTTCCGACTCTTAGCGTCCCCATGGACTGCAGCCTACCAGACTCCTCCGTCCATGGGATTTTCCAGGCAAGAGTACTGGAGTGGGGTGCCATTGTCTTCTCCGATATTAGTGGAGGCCCAAACAATTCTAAGCCCAAATTATTACTCTTCTTTCATTTTCTGAAGGGAATATAAAGTACCGTTTTTTGTTTAGTCTTTTTCTTAGCAGCTAAAAATTTACTTCAGGGTATATTTTCCATTGATGTTTTTATTTGTTTCTTCCTTGCAAACTGTGGGTCATAATTGCCCATGTAAAATACTCCAGCATCCTGATTAGCCCAGTAACTATTCCCAAGATCTTCCTTTATGGATTATATCCTTCCTCATCACTTATCCCAAGGATTTCTCTGGAATGAATGCCTCCCACTATGTGCCAATGAGGGAATATATATTCTTGGTAATCTGCTTAAGTTTTTATTAGACTGTTCCTCAAGTTTCTTCATCCTCTGAATATGCCCCATGAACTCTGTGACCTTTCATCTTTCCTACCCACAGACCTGAATCAGGGTTTCTGGATCAACGTCAAGTCCTGTGAGAATTAATAAAGGTGAATGGAACACTGTTGTTATTTAATTGCTAAATTCATGCTAAAAGTTGTGTCTGACTCTTTGCAACCCCATGAACTGTAGCCCACCAGGCTCCTCTGTCCATGGGATTTCCCAGGCAAGAATACTGGAATGGGTTGCCATTTTCTTCTCCAGGAGATCTTCCTGACCCAGGGATCGAACCTAGGTTTCCTGTGTTACAGGCAGGCTCTTTACCATCTGAGCTAGCAGTGAAGTCCTAATGGAATATTGGATAAAGTCAAATATTAAATATAAGGTTAAAGTTAAATATTAAATTGTGATACTACCTATCACTGAAAACTTCTATGTGTTTTTTAATAAACAAAGAGAAACAGATTCGAATAAATTAATCTTCATAAACATGCTAGCATATATAGTTTCTTAAATACAATTGATTTACAGGTTTTTCTTTTTTTAAAAAAAGCAAAATAAACTATTTCAGGGAGTCTGTTCTCATTGCAAAGTAAAGCATTTCACAATGCCTGTGTACCAGAAAAGCTCTCCCAACTGCACTTGTTACTGATTCCATTTGACAAGTGGCTGCTTCTCGATAATTACTGTACAAACCATTACTTCCAAAATAAATTAAACTCTCATCACTTTATCCTGCTCTTCTACATTCATTAATAAGTATCTTGTAAAATAGGTGGCTGAACCTGCATTAGTAAGTGCAGAAGCTTATGTTAAAAGATTGTGCTTTTGTATATCTTTTGTCTTTGAGAGCTCTGTTCAGCTCATCTGCAATAAAAGTCCAGGGACTTTTATTGGGTAGGGATGGGGTGGAGCCAAACCCTAAATTCAAAGGGGATTTCTAACTCATTTTTATTTAATCATCTTAAATTTAGTCAATTATATATATACATATATAAAATTTTATATGTGTGTGTGTGTGTATATATATATATGTACTCTCCTTATAAGGCCAGTTTTATCTATCAAAGAGTCTGTGATACATACAGTACATTCTCTTGATTTTCACTAAGTAGAGCATCTGTTCATGTTTCAGAGGCAGCCTCTTCTTACATGAGGCTTACGTGGGGCTGAAAGATGGCAAAACTGAACAGATTTTTTGTTTCGAAACCTGATTGTAAATCATGCTTGTGATGATTGGTGTTTGTCTAATTATCAGTGCAACAATTTGAACATATCTTCGATTTCCTTGTACTTTAAAAGATTTCCTGAGTGTTTCAAACAGAGATTAACATTGCACAGTAAATATTTATTAGTAATATTGGTTTCTCTAACTGGTAATAAAATTCTTTTGCTTTACAGCTTATTATTGATGACAAAATGTACATTTTTTCTGACAAAATTATCCATTTCTGATCACCAAATGAAGTCTTCAAAGTTTCTGTTTACCATTCCCAAATAATTAGAATATATGTGTATTATTGTTCTAAATTTGTTCTATTTCCCAACTCTTGGTATGATTGAGCATACGGGATCTTCATTCAACAAACATTTATTGAATACTAGCAGAGTGGTTGATTTTGTGCTAGGTGCTGTATTAAAGATTCCATTTTATTCTGATTTTAAGGTATATACCAAGGTCAAACTGCAATGTTTTTGGAGCAGTATTGTAAATATTTCCTCTGTTTCTTCTTTCTCACTGCAACTGGCTATCAATAATGTAAGTATATATAATGACAGTTCTCAGTACTGATTGACTATACATTTTATAGCAAATACTAGATGTGCTTGCCAAAAGTTACTTAAAGATATAGTCTTTGTTTTTAGCAATGTCCCAAATTTTCTCACCTTATTCTGTAAATAACCTTGCCTCCAGAGATTTTAAAATTACTGCCATGAGACCCCAAAGCAAACAATTATTCTCCAAGACAGTTCTGATATAAGATATAATGTCTCAAAGATTCTCTGACAAATAGCCAAATCAACCTGACAGTGTAAAATGAAGCACTTGTAGAAAAGCCTAGATTTTTCTTTCTTTTTAAAATATAAAATCCCTTCTCTGCAAAAAAAAGGATTATAGGGTAAGATATATATGTATTTTTGATAAAATACCCGCCAAAATTATTTGTGAGCCCCCAGATAGCACTGGGTTATGTATTTCCTTCACTTTAAACATAAAATGTTTAGAAATATTTATCCAGTTATCCATGGTCACCCTATAATTTATGGTATTAGAGTCAGAACTCAGAATTTCTGATTCTCTGAGATGGACCAATACTGGGAAATTCTGTCAGACTTTTCAGTTTTCTTCCATAAAATTTCTTCCTAAGATCTCCATCTGGTCTTCTTCACTTAGCTTCATTTATAAAACTATATTTTGTATCTTGGGTGATTTCTAATCTATTTTCTGACACCTCCTATCCATTTATTTCACTGGTAACCCAAGTAAAATAATTTCTCTTTTTATAATACAAATGACATGCAATTTCTAAAATTCTTTATATTTTATGTTAACTTGGAAGGGGAAGTGTTGATGGTTACATTTTCCCCTTCCACAGTATGATATCACAGCCCAGAAAATAAAAGATTACCTATATTCAGACTTAAAAAGAATAAGAAGATAGCTGGCGGTTGTTGAGAAGTTAATCTAATTCAAGAAAAATGGAGCCTTAAAAGAAATTTGTAAGATAACAAGTTCTTTAAAGATAATTCATAAGTCATATTTATATTATCAAATCATATTGGTAATGTAAGAAATGAGAAAAATAAAGAAATTAAATCTTTTTGCATCAAGAATAGTTAATCCCACACTTACCATTTTTGCAAATCCAGAGACACTTGGGATATTGAGAAATCAGAAGGTATTTTACGAGACAATCTAGTACAATGATTTTACAAGATAGATATTTTGGGGTTGCTCTAATATTTAAAAGATTTCTCCTGATTTCAAACTAAAATTCTCCCTCTTGTAATGTTTTCCCATAGTTCCATTGCTTCTTCTGAAACAATGTAGATTTGCCACATAATTTCCATTAAAGTTAATAAGAATAAGTATTATGTCTACATGAGTTGTTTTCTTGACACTGAACAACTCTAATGCCTTCAACAGGGTCAATGATCATTTTCCAGGCCCTCTATCATGATAGCTTCTGATGTGTATCTTGGGCTTGTCAGTTCCTTCTGAAGATGAGGTACCTACTTCTTTTGTGATAGTGTAGATATTGCTGAACAGAGATAAGTACATCTTATAATTAATACAAAACACTTTCTCGGAGGCAACGTGAAGGTTTGTTGTTGGATCATATGAAACTTATGGTACATGAAATAACCACTTTAAAATAACTTAATTTTTTAGCTGTAAAATAAGGATGCTGAACAAGATGGTTTATAAGATCTTTTCTGATTCTAAAATTATTGAAAATGATTTGGTAGTAATCACCTTTTTTGTCATTAAATTTCCTAAGAGTGATTTTTGTGTCTCCAATCCAAATAGTGGTAGAGTAATATAAACCCAAATGTGGCAGATTGCTAGAAACTTTGTTGCAGAGTGATTTCAATCCATTAAATAAAAATTAAATAACAATCCATTAAATAAATCCAAAAACTGAGGTACAGTTGTTCAACCAATCACTGAAATATCTATCATTTAATCCTCATGTCTCCTAAGTACTAAACATATTCATTTGGAGTCTCATTATAATGACAAGTATAAGGCAGATGTTATTTTCATCATTTTGAAAACTGAAACTTAGAGAGTTTTTTTCTCAAATGATACAGCTATTAAGTACAAAAATAGTGTTAAAATGTGTTTGTTATTACTGCACAGAATTAAGGTGTATTTTGTTGACTTCATACATAATAAACTAAAATGAAACTCAAAGTAGTAAAGTAAATATTCTTCTGTTATATTTTGGTTTTAGGGATTCATTCTAGCTCCTCCTTTAAGTCCTTTCTAATCCTACTAATTCAGTATATTCCCTCTGATTCTCTGTGACATTTCTGTAGCTTTCAGCTTATTGTGCTTTACACGATAGCTATGTGCACATTTGTTTAAACATCCTCCAATAATGTACACCCCTAACGGCCAGAGACTATATTTTAATCATCATGATGTCAAAAAAGAGATCTAACTCAGCTCTTACACAGAAAAGACATTTCATAAATATTTCTTAAATGAATTGAATTGAATAAAAATGAATTGAGCACCACATTTCATAGCCTTTAAGCTTGAAGTCTGAATGATGAACTAAATTGTCAGAGATGTCCTTAGGAGATTAAGAAGAAATTAATTTCTTATCTTCTGAACATGCACAAAATAGCAATCTCATAATAATTATAGGACATTATTTGGAAACCATTCAGTATGCAATTTGTTCATTTACTTGCATAAACATATGTTTATTAAACATACATAGTTTTGAGTTGTGGCTTCTGCTTTGTTTTTTGCAAATCTTTCAAGTTTCTGAGAATGTTGATGAAAAATATGAAAGCTTAGAAAGATCTTTTCACTGATTTTGTTATGCTTTAGGTGGCTCAGAGGTTAAAGCATCTGCCTGGAATGTGGGAGACCCAGGTTCGATCCCTGGGTCGGGAAGATACCCTGGAGAAGGAAATGGCAACCCACTCCAGTATTCTTGCCTGGAGAATCCCATGGAGGGAGGAGCCTGGTAGGCTACAGTCCATGGGGTCGCAAAGTCGCACATGACTTCACTTTCACTTTCACTGGTCTCTTTAGGATTCATTTTGCCTATTCCGGCATCTCATATTCACAGTGCGATGTGAAACCAGGACCACTGAGAATTTGCCTGAGGAGAGTGTATGGAGTAAGATAAACAGTGGGCCAAAAACAAGATCCTGAGCAACGTTATCTATTGAAGAGCAGCATCAAGTATGGAAGTACTCTAAAGAGACAGAGAAGGAAATGTCAGACAAGTCAAATAAAATTGATCAGAATGTGGTGTTATGGAAAATGTGATAAGATGTTTCTAGAATGATTAATGATCAAGAGTATTAGATATGTGTAGTAGAAGAATAAGAATTAGAAGAAGAGAAAATCAAGGAGGAGGAAGAAGAGAAGGAAGAAGAGGAGGCAGGAAATAAAGAAAGAAAGAGAACAATTTGTATTATTAAATTTTTTCTGTGCTGGGCAATTCTGTTAAGTACTTTTCAGTGGTCCTCAACCTTTTTGGCACTGGGGACCAGTTCTATGGAAGATAATTTTTACACGAACCAGGGTGGAGAGGATGGTTTCAGGATGATTCAAGCATATTACATTTATTGTTCACTTTATTTCTATTATTATTCTAATATCAGCTCCACTTCAGATAATTAGGCTTTAAATCCCAGATGGCTGAGGACCCCTGCTTTATATGCATCATTCCATCTGGTCTTCCAAACAATTTAATGAAGCAAGTACTTTTACAGTAAAATTTCATGATACCACAAATTCATATAGAATATGATTGACTGTAGGTTCCCAGACCCAGAAATTCCAGGTTAACTGATTTGGCTCAGTAGTCACTTCATAAACTTTGTAATAGTATAGAACAGGGCTTACTGTATTATCTCCATTTTACAGATGAGAAGGTACAGTTCAGATATTAAATGATTTCAGCTATCACAGTCATGAGACTATCTAAAAAACATTAGTTATGTCAGATACTGAGTAATGGTTAGTTTGATGTGTCACCTTGACTGGGCCATGGGGTGCCCAGGTTGAGAATTATTCTGGGTGCATCTATGACTGTTTCTGACTGAGATCAACATTTCAATCATACCCAAGTAAAGCTGATTGCCCTCCCCAAGGTGAGTAGGCGTTATTCAATCCAGTCAGTTCAATTCAGTCGCTCAGTCGTGTCTGACTCTTTGCACCCCAGGGACTGCAGCATGCCAGGCTTCCCTGTCCATCACCAACTCCCGGAGCTTGCTGAAACTCATGAACATCAAGTTCATGATGCCATCTAACCATCTCATCCTCTGTCATCCCCTTCTCCTCCTGCCTTCAATCTTTCCCAACATTGGGGTCTTTTCCAAAGAGTTAGTTCTTAGCATCAGGTGGCCAAAGTATTGGAGTTTCAGCTTTAGCATCAGTCCTTCCAATGAATACTCAGGACTGATTTCTGGTTGGATCTCAGTCCAAGAGAGTCTAGTTCTTAGCATCAGGTGGCCATAAAGTTGCATCCCTGGAGTTTCAGCTTTAATGCATTGCTAGTCATCTTCTCATAGAATGACCTGCAATTTCTTTCAGCTGTTCAGTCATTCTCCATCACAGTCTATGTCTGACAGTTGCAATGAAGCATCAGTTCTTCATCAGTTCTTCAGTGCTCAGCTTATCCATTGAAGATCTAATTAGAACGAAAAGGCTGATAAAGGGAGAATTCACTCACTGCCTGACTGTTTTCAAATTGGGACGTTGGTCTTCTCCTGACTTCAGACTCAGTCTTGGATTGGAACCACTACTTCTCTGCTTCACAGACCTTCAGATTTGGGCTCAAACTCTATCATCAGTTCTCCTGGGTCTCTGGACTGCTAACTGTGGATCTTGGGGCTTCTTAGCTCCTATAATGTAAACCAATTCCTTACAGGAAATTTCTACATACACACACAATCACACACATACATGGATGCATATATATGTGTGTGTGTGTCTATCTACATACCTAAATAGTTACTATTGAATCTGTTTCTCTGGAAGACCCTGATGGGTATCCCCACCCACCTCCACTTACCAGCCAGCTCTAAATTAGCCAGCTAAAAGACTCAGTGCTTGCAATTTAAATGCAGCTTCAAAAGTCCTTCTGCACAAAATTTCTGGAGTTGTCACTGGTTACAAGGACCATGTTAATTAGTGTACAACAATATCATGGACTTGAGAATACTTTATATTCCTTAAATACAGAATTAATTATTTTTTAAGTAGCCTTCTCAATCTGATTCTGCTTCTAGTGCTGTGTATTCCCTAAGTACAAAATGAGTAAGTTTCTTTTTTTTTGACCCCTCTTAGATTTTGCACTGACAAATAGAGGAACTTCATAGCATCAATATTAGAATTCCCCAGAAATTTGGTATCAGCTCATCTTTTCTCAGAGGCAAAAAAAGTAACCTATTTGTTAAGTCTATTATTCATTTTCATACGTGTAGCACTAATTAACACTAAGAAAAGCTCTACATCCCCTTATAATCTTGGTAAAAACTGAGTATTGAAATAACTAGTCCAACTATGGTCCATGAGCAGCTTCAGGATAGAAATTATGCCCAAGATATTTCAGCAGAGATGATGTACTGAAGTTTCTGTGAGTCATTTATGATTTCAAGTTAACAGATTAATGCTGCATTTTTATAAGGTAACTGATAAGCAAGTACATTAAAAGAAGATATTCATAGCTGAACTGCCCTTCATGAGATCAGATGTCATGTCTTATATACTGTATTTTCTTCCTTTTACTGAAAAACCTTGGTTGGGAGAAACTCTAAGTAGAAAGCTAATTTAGAGAGGGAGCTCTTGGCCTTTTTTTCATATGATAATTTTTCTACACTAGGAGGTGACGAGGTGGATAGAATGACCATGAGGCTTCTACAGTATAGTCCTTCAAGAACCTGAGTCAGTTCAGTTCAGCTCAGTTCAGTCGCTCAGTCATGTCCAACTCTTTGCGACCCCGTGAATCGCAGCACACCAGGCCTCCCTGTCCATCACCAACTCCCAGAGTTCACTCAGATTCACTTCCATCGAGTCAGTGATGCCATCCAGCCATCTCATCCTCTGTCAGCCCCTTCTCCTTCTGCCCCCAACCCCTCCGAGCATCAGAGTCTTTTCCAATGAGTCAACTCTTTGCATAAGGTGGCCAAAGTACTGGAGTTTCAGCTTTAGCATCATTCCTTCCAAAGAAATCCCAGGGCTGATCTCCTTTAGAATGGACTGGTTGGATCTCCTTGCAGTCCAAGGGACTCTCAAGAGTCTTCTCCAACACCACAGTTCAAAAGCATCCATTCTTTGGCACTCAGCCTTCTTCATAGTTTGTTACAAATTATACCAAAGGAAAGAGTGTAAACAAGGAATGGTTTAGGAGTTATCATTGCAATATACTTGGTAGTATTTCTATTAGAGACATGTTTCTTAGTGCCCCAAAGAATGGGAAAAGTTAAAATTAGATGTCATCACTATCAATTTAATTAGATTTTCAAAGAGGGTGTTGGTCCACCTCACCTCTAAGAAGTAGACATCAGGTCATGCCACAGAACTTGGTCACACCTGAACCTTTGATTTTGCCTGTAGAAACCAAAAAGTTGGCTTTCAACTGCCTGGACTTTAAAAAACAGAAGGCATTCCATTAGTGAGACATCAGAGAAGTCTGATTTTTATTTTAAATTTTCAAAAACACAAAAATAGAAGAATCTTCGTTGAAATAAATCTAGAATGATTTCTAACACTTGAACTTCAGAATTTTTTATTTCAAAGATAAAAAATGAGTTAATAAATTTGGGTCCAGAAAGTGGAAAGTAATTTCTGTTTGTTGGTGAGGGTCCCTAGAATAATATGCTGCTCAAACCAAGCTCTGCAGAAAGTTACTTCTCTAGATTTGATGAATAAAATTTCCTTTTGTGATGGAAAAAAATTACTAAACTTTTTAAAAAATTTTAAAGTCAATGATGAGTGAGCCCTAATGTTTATTGATATGTAGTTCAAGAAAGGTTCTCCTATTGTCTAAATATACATCAATAAAGAGTTTATTTCAAACAAGTACTTAATAGGAATAAAAAATAGAGTATCTGATATTTTTCCTCAATATGTTGAGATTCTGCGTTTAAGACAACAGTTAGATGACTTTCAATATTATTGACATTATGAAGTTTTATCTACATCTGGAGAGATTTCTCTTTAACTTCAACCATCAGTTACTTGCCTGTTTTAGTATTAAGAACCTGTCTTTCATACACTAAGACTGAAGTGAGTCACTGCCTTCATTTGGTTGACTTCAGTTCAGTAAGTGCACTTGAGCATCAGCTATGCTCTGAGGTCTATGCTAAAAATAAAGGCTTTGAGTCTAGTCTTTCCTCAGTTCTGCATGGGAGTGATAAACTTCTGTACATGTGTGGTGAAAGTGCAACTTTTAAAAAAAATGGCAGAGAAAGAAAACAGCTATCACATGATAGGCCTTATACCAGTCCATCCTAAAAGAGATTAGTCATGGGTGTTCATTGGAGGGACTGATGTTGAAGCTGAAACTCCAATACTTTGGCCACCTGATGCAGAGGGCTGACTCATTTGAAAAGACCCTGATGCTGGGAAAGATTGAGGGCAGGAGGAGAAGGGGACGACAGAGGATGAGATGGTTGGATGGCATCACTGACTCAATGGACATGGGTTTGGGTGAACTCCGGGAGTTGGTGATGGACAGAGAGGCCTGGTGTGCTGCAATTCATGGGGTCGCAAAGAGTCAGACACGACTGAGCGACTGAACTGAACTGATCTGATATGTGGAATTGAAAAAGAAATGATACAAATGAACTGCATTTACAAAGTAGAAACAGACTTACAGAACAAACTTACAGTTACCAGGGGGAAAGGATGGGGGAAGTGATAGGGAGTTTGGGATGGACATGTACACACTGCTATATTTAAAATGGATAACCAGCAAGGATCTACTGTATAGCACAGGGAACTCTGCTCAGTGTTATGTAGCAACATGGATGGAAGGTGCATATGTGTATGGCTGAATCCCTTTTCACTTGAAAGTGTTAACAACATTATTAATCAGCTATATCCCAATACAAAATAAAAAGTTAAAAAAATAAAATGGATAACCAACAAGGACCTACTGTACAGCACAAGGAACTCTGTTCAATGTGACAGCCTGGATGGGAGGGGACTTTGGGGGAGAATGGATATGCATGTGTGGATGGCTGAGTCACTGCTGTGCGCCTGAAACTATCACAACATTGTTAATCAGTTATACTCCAATATAAAATGAAAAATTTAAAAAAAATTTAATTAAAAAAAATCTCTGAGAGCATAGGGAAAGGACCAAATGTCTCTGCTTCTATTTAAACTGGGCTTAAAAGAGTGAATAAGGTTTTACCAACTCATTTGCCCATTCCTCTCGCCACCCTCCTTTTCTTTCTCCTCACTGTGAGATTTCATTTTATGAATGAATATAAAATTATGTGCTTCCCTGCTTACATTCTCTCATGGCTTCCTGTTGCACTTAGAGTAAGATCCAGTGTCCTCTCCATGGCATGCTAGGCCCTCCGTGATCTCGCTTTGTCTGTTTCTTCCAGCTTCATCATCCCTGGGTGCCTGCTCTGTCCCAATCAAGCTGTTCTATCAGTGGAATCCCAAACCTTCAGCAGACTCTGGCAGCTACTGTTACCACCACTGGAAATCCCTCCCGATAACAACATTTTCAGATTCTTTTTCCATTTTAAATAATAGTGAAGAATCTGGTTGAGTTTTCTCTGTACAAATAAGTATACCAATTTATATTTTGGTATAATTTTACCAACATAATGATCAGCTTTTAAAAGATGGCCAAATTTAACGTGATAAAAAAAAAAAAAAAGATATAGGAAGTGTTCATGGTGTCTATTCCTCAGAGCCCTTGGCGAGTGCTATTGGTCTTTTGAGGCACTAAATTCACAAATGTAAGAAAAATGAAAAACAAATTACCTCCTCCTCTTTTTATGTTTTCAACAGTACCGTTGTCTTTGAGTGTTCCCCAATGGGGGTACACAGGGTCAGTTGGCACATAACTAGCGAGGTTTTAACACTATTTCAGTTTTGTTGCAATCTTCCCTTTATGGGAAGGCTAACATTCCAATATTATTAAAAATGCAAACCAATAAGACATGAAATGGCTTGCTTATTGCTAACATTTATGCAAAACCACTTAAAATGTTAAAAAATATTAATCTCCTACCCTATGTAGCAATTAATGCTGCACAGATGATGACAATTGTTTTTTCCACTGGAAAATCAGCAGCAATCCACATTCTCTTCCTCTGCTTAATTAACACAACTATATATATCCGTCAAAGTCACAGGAAACGGGTGTAATTGCTTTTGTAAATTCAACCAGTCTCCAATGAAGATCTGATTGGTAAATTAAATGCAAATAATTTGGAGCTTAAAAAAAATCAGGAAGATAGATATTCTTGCCCCGTATAGTATGAGGTGATACAAAGGTCAGGGAAAGAAAAGAAAAAGTAAAAATTCTTGGACCTGTTCTTGATTCTCTGTTGAGATATTAGGTACATTTTAAAGACCATTTGTCAACCAGACATCATGTTATATAGAACAATTTTACTTTATAATCAGCCACTACATTGTTGTGAACATAGGTGTGTGCTGAATTGATCTGGAATCAAAGATTGTGTGTGTGTGTATGTGTAAAGTAGCCCTAAAGTTTCTGAAAAGCAGAAGAAAACAAACACTGCAGAAACAATGTGGAAAAGAATTAAAATTTTTTTTTAATTATTTATTTTTATCTAGAGAAGATAAAAGACAGGACTATGAGGAAGTGGGAAAGGAGACGAGCAGAAAAACAGAGATCAGAGATGAGATGCACACACATAATCCATCATCATTATTTATGGATTCTGTATTTGTGAATTTGCCTATTTGCTAAAATTTATTTGTAACCCCAAAATCAATATTCTGGGCAATTTAATGATCATTTTCAATTTTATATGTAAGAACAGTGAAAAATTTGAGTTGTTGGACACTCACATTCCCAGAAGAGGCTAAATTGGTGACTTCTGCCTTCTTGTTTCAGTTGTCATATTGTAAACAAGTATCCTATTTGTGGTATGTTTAGTGGTATATTTTTGTACTTTTTGTTTGTGATTAACTATTTATAATGGCCCACAGGCACAGCACTGGAGTGCTGTCTAGTGTTCCTAAGAGCAAGAAGGTGGTGATGTGCCTCACAGAGAAAATGTGAATATGAGATATTCCATTTAAGTATAAGTTACAAGCTGTAGGTTATGAATTTGATGTTAATTAATCAACAGTGTGTATTGAATCAGGCATCTATAAAGATTAACATACATAAGATAGACTATATGTTGATCTATTGACAAAAGTATTGCAACCAGAGACTCACAGTATATCTCTTAGTTCCAATGATTCAGTATTTGCTAGTTCAGTTTTCCAGTGGCTTTATGAACATAACTATTGTGAATAATAAGAATCAACTATGTGTGTGTATGTACAGTTGATTCTTATGCTCAGTGGTAATATTTGCATATATATAGAGAAAGAGACAGAGAGAAAAAGTGAATGAAAGAGTTATCTCATATCTTAGATCGTGTGGATGGCTTATCTGGAGGCCAAATTAAAGTGTGTAAATAAAAAGTAACATGATTAAATGAACAGGTAGGTGTTTAATTCACAGTGGAAAAGACTGAGTTAATCACAGACTGTAAAACAAAGACAGAACTTTGACCACATGTCTAACTCTTTTATTATGCAGAAAGGAGATGTGGAGACAGGCATAGTGGCCAAAGTAAGACTCTGGGGAACTCTCCTGGTGGTCCAGTGGTTAAAAGTCTGTGTTTCCACTGCAGGGGCCTGGGATTAATCCCTGATTGAGGAACTAAGATCCTGCACGTCTGGTGATACACCCCCCTCCCTCCCCCCAAAAAGTAAAACTTTGGCATCCCATTCAAACCTCAGCTCTCACTCTTTTAACTCTGGGTTATCTTCTGGGTGATACACCCCCCTCCCCCCCAAAAAAAGTAAAACTTTGGCATCCCATTCAAATCTCAGCTCTCACTCTTTTAACTCTGGGTTATCTTCTGGGTTCTATTAACTTCTCATTTCATTATCTGTGAGGTGTGTATGATAATATGTTTCATAGGCTTGTAGTGATTAAATATGATAAGAAATCAAAGATTGTAGATGAGTGTGCCATGTATTAAAACATTCAGTTAATGATGTAATTATGAGTATGCAGAGACCAGGCTTGCATTTGCTTAGAATCTTGCTGGTGGAAACCAGTCGCCATGTCCTCTTATCCTCAGCTTACTATTTTTTTTTTCCATTGCACCATTCTGGGGCCATTGAGAGACCATTTGGGCTGACAGGCCTCTAGATGCTATCACGATGGTTGGCATGGAGAGATCTGTGTTCCCAGGGTATGCTTTCATAGCATAGAATACAGTGTTGAAGAAAAAGCAAGGTAAGCAGCAGATAAGAGGAAGAGTGATGTCTACCTCAGTTTACTGCTAAAAGAACATCACTTCCAAAGAAGAGAAGTAAGAAATCATGCTAAGTTTGACTCATCTACTCCAAAATCACCTGTATCCATAAAATGGGACAGACTTTATTCCTACAGGGAGCATAAAGCAAATCAGTGTAAAAAGAAAAAGGTTTGACTTTTTTAATGAAAAAAGAGAAAAAATTAGCTACATCTTCAATGTTCAACTTCTTTATATACACATGGGAATAGTAATAACAACTCTATAAAATAATGTTAAAATCCCTAGAAAGTATTTATGATTGCATATCCTACCAAAGCTAGAGATAGAAGTCTATTCAAAGTAAAATTATTCAGGATTTAAGACAACTTCCTTGGTCTCAATTTTCACTACTAGGGAAGCCTTAGAATGAAATAAAATTGCAGTGCATCACCTTTCATGTCATATCTACATTTACCTGCATAGGAATTCTGTTCAAGATGCTATGAATACTAATAAAAGGGTCTATTGCTTCACACGTGAGAGGGAACAATTCAGGATACAACTGTTATTTTAATATCCTTAGCCAATCCTTTTTATCAGCTTGAATGACTGGTACAGACCTGGTAAATGAAATCTACAGATTTTATAACTTTAAAGCTCAGATTAGAACAGATAACGTTCAAGAGTACTTCAAAGAATGTTGCTTTTATTTTTTTCTCCTCTCTCTCTCTCAAAAGGATTCTGTTCATATTGTCATCTAGAGAAGCTCACCATTTAATATAAATATATATTTTATATTTAATAAATATTTTAAACCATCCGTTAGCTGCCCATATTTGTGTTAAATACAAACTGGTTCATACAATTCTTTCTAAAGCCAATGACGTGTCTATAATATAGCTCATCGTAATAGATTCATTGAAGATATGTGACTTATTTTACACTTTAGATCAAATAATGGTACATTTTAGTCATTTCTGTTGCCTTTGATGTAGGTATAGTTCCATCAATAGGGTATATTTATTTCTTAGAAGTTGGCTAACAAATAGCACTTTAGTCTAATAGTATTTCTTGGTGTTAATTTTAAAAAGTATTCCATCAAGTAAAATACCAGTGTTGTTGCATTGCTATTTTTTAGTTTCATACTTATACAGACTGGTGCATATCATGAAAGGAAACAGACCTATACCTCAGTAAGATGTCCCAAATGTATACTATTTATTATATATTTGAAGGTTCCACTGTAGCTAATGAACTCTGAGCCATAAAACTTCACCTCACTGAATTTCAAAGATATTACAAATAGGTAAGGGAATTCTAAATAAATCATTAGATTTACTAAATATAAATGTTTATTTTTATCCATTTCTAGAGTAAGATGAAGGCATTTCTCATCGTCAGAGTGGAGGGTTAATGTATGAGAAGACCATTAAACTCCCATCATTTAAACATGATAACTGCCTCATCTGTCTACATAATGTTTCAAAGCTATTTTTAAGCCATTTAAGCTTTTCAATTTACCCTAAACATCCACCAAGAGATTTTCTATTAAATTTAGTGTAATATTTTAAATGATCAGCACAACTCTCTTTTAAATAAATTTTAGAGTAAAAGTAATTTCTAAGACATAGCTTACATAATTTTCCTCAATGCATCATTGGTTCTGAATAGTGGCTTTCAAGTTTAAATCATTAAAAATCTTTTAGAATCCCTAGGCAGCTACACTTTGTATATACATATAGTGTAAATCCAAAGGAGTTAATTGGTGCTAAAAAGGACAAAATAAGTTTGGTATACTTACATGTTTCTGGTTGCCGCAAATAATTTAAACTAGCAAGTATTTCATAATATTATATAAAAAACAAGTAGAACACTCAAAAAATTTCCAGTAAGAATTAGGATTATTCCTGTATCCTGATACAACTTTTGATCTGCTAAGAGTATTACTGGCTAGGATATTAAGTGAACTGGTGCATCCTTGAGACATGGGATTTTGTGACTGGGAACTTGGGAATTTCACCTGGAAAGAGCAGATGACAATTGGGAATGAGTGGCCATCTCAATGAGGACAGAAAGCTGAGGTAGTAGACAAAGGAGCTATTGATGGCTTTTGTCTGTGGCAGACAGAAGCCTAAGGGCAGGGTGACTGCTCTCTTCTAGTGTCATGAATGTCACATGATAGAAAGTTTTATGTTTGTTTCTGACATTAGGCAAACAAAAACCTTTTGAATGCTGAATTAGGCTCTTGTTTTGAGCCTGCAAGCTGCTACTCATTCCTATTGATGAGGACTGATCTGATTGCAGCCCTTTTATTTTTATGGTGTTAACTGTGCCTGCGAATGTGGGTAGAAGGCCTGAGACCGGACCACCGACCTTATCCCCCCAGAGTTCACATAGCTTTTGGAGTTTTCCTTTTTTTGAGGGGTGGGGGGTGTCTTAGGAGCTTTGCTTAAATGAACAATATGAGTTAGTCCTTCTGAAACCAGTTTAGCAAAAGACTCTTTTTTTTTCTTTTCCCTCTGGAGAAGGACACAACACTATCACCACGATTCAGCTTTGCTTGTCAGGGTCTGTGCAAATTGTGAGGGAAGGAGTGCTTTGAGGGAGCCCTTCCTGGTCCCTTTGGTCCCTGTGATCTGTACTCACTTGAGGTTCTGAGGTGCAAAATTTGATGACTTGGCAGGAAAAGATAAATCCGTTTTTTAAAGGCATGGTGAGGATTGTATTCTTGTTGAGGGAGTTACAGATTGGAAAAACTGAAGCCATTTTTAAAACCCTTGATTATGGCAGACTTTTCAATATATACATTCACTTTGAATTAAAAGAATCCAGAGAAATGAGAATAATTTCTGCTTTCTGTAGCTAGACTTTGAAGTGGAGAAATGTGGAACTAAAAGCAACTAGCATAACCTGTTTTAATCAAAAGGAGTCTTGTAAGAAACAATCAATTAAAGAACAGTCTGATTCTCTGCGACATCAATGTATGAAAATCTGTTAGACGCCAGATTGTGTCTCAAGACACATATGATGAACTGAACAAAATGACCTGCTAATAGCTTTTACGGGTAATAAATGCATCATGTTATTGGTAATTCTGCAGATGGTAAATCAAGCTAATATCGAAGCTGAAACAAGCTACTTGTTAAATATAGTTCAAAATGATCTTCTCTGTTCATCATCTGATCTTCTGTTATTCAAAAGCTGTATTGCACAGAAAAGAAAGATGATTACTCCTTATATTCCTAAGCATCTCAAAGTGGATAAACATTCCCATTCTGCCATGAAGATATTTAAAATGGTAAATCCTTTGGAGAAAGCATGCCTGAAATAAATGTACGCTGAGAAACACTATGTTTATGTAGATTATGAGCAGGAACAAAAAACATAAAAATGTAAAACCTGTGCTGAAATTGAAGTGTGACTTTATTGTATATAATGCGCATTAGATGATATTTCCAATCAGCATGTGGAACACTGACCTGGCAAATTTGAACATTTGAGCCCAACACATATTAACAAATGATGGGGGGGGATAGACAGGGCATTCATATTATAGACTCTTTTGAATAGTCTCATTTGCCTAAAGAACAGTTTAGCTTCAATTTTGTTGTTGCTGTTATTGTTGTTATAAGAGCTAAAGTAGGTAGCAACACAATTCTGGAAAGGATGGGAAGCTTAGGAAAAGGGGAGCCAGACAATGGTCCAAGAAGCCACTACTATAGGGAAAAAATTAGGAAAAAAAAAAAACCCAAGGCTGTGACTGACCATGATATACTAAGAGAAAATCAATCAATTGGAAGGCAAAGTTAACTTTGTAGATTGATAGGTCAGGTATTTGATTTTCAGAATGGGCTCTTTCTATCTTTGAGAATGTTATTTTTAACCTTAAATCATTTTGTTTGCCCATCTATATGTCATGTAAGTAAACTTGCTTATTTGTATTAACTGGGGATAAGATCAGTTCTAAGTATTAAGTGGACTTATTTTTCAGATATACATATAGGAAAACTCTAAGAAGACTTGTTTTTAAATAAATGTAATTTAAGATATATTTATGTTTCTTACATATATATATGTGGATACATGTATACACATTTACACACACATGTATACACACTAAAATTTTACGAGCTGCAAATTACATAGCAATTTTAGGAAACCACAGTAACTTGTTTCTTAAGTAAAAGAAAAAAGTTTTATTTTTCTCTAGTTAGATTATATGTGTCCAGTGAAATCATAATTCTAGTATCAAGTAGAATCAACAATCAAGAGTTTTATAAATCAGATAAATTTTAGCTTTGTATTTACTTATTACCTGGAACATCTTGAGAAAAAAAATCAGTGCCTAAAATTCCCAGTTTTTTAGCAGTAACTGATATTATCCTAAAATGTTAGCTATTTATCAGCTCTCTGATATAACTTTGAGGACAGTGACAGCAATCCTATCTTTTAGCAATTAAAAAAAAGGGGGCTTAAAATATTACCTTGTTGGAGGAACAGATGTTTGCAGTCCATTAACATCCATTAATTTACTGTAGAATCAGAAATTTATAATAAAACTAATCCTAGACCAAATTATGAAGCTGGGGATTATTACAATCAGCAGGGCTCTAAATTCCCCTAAGTAGTCCTTTTCACAGACACTTCCTGACATTTTCCTAGTTCCTCACTTCTGTCTTCCCCATTTAGTTAAATAAATCACTATAATAAAGGCACAAATATGATACTATCTCTGCATTTTCTAGGCTGTTTTCACCATAAAGTAACGGAAAATACAACTAAAAGTGGTCTAATCACCAAGGACATATATTATTTCACATACCAAAATGTCTAAAGGTAGGTCACTTCTAAGGTTCATTGGTCATCTCAACACTAGCATCTAAGATCCGTCTGTGTCATTCACCAAAATAAATTTAATGCTAAAATCAAATTATAAAATCTGTTTATTTATACATATTCGATATCTTGCTATGTAATTAAGAAAATCATATTTCAATCAATTTGTGCTTAGTTGCTCAGTCAAGTCTGACTCTTTACAACCTGATGGATTGTAGCTTACCAGACTCCTCTGTCCATGGGGATTCTCCAGGTAAGAATACTGGAGTAGGTTGCTATGCCCTCCCCCAGGAGATCTTCCTGACCTAGGGATAGAACAAGGCCTCCCACATTGTAGGCAGACTCTTCACCATCTGAGCCACCAAGGATGCCCCAATCAAGTATGCAAGGATGCAATTCTTTCTCACTTTTCTTTGGTCTAAACGCTTCTCACTGTCAAGGAATATTCCAAGATAGAAGGTGGAGAGTAGCAGATTTAACATGTGTTAACTGGTGAAGGAGAAGACTCTTGAGAGTCCCATGGACTGCAAGGAGATCCAACCAGTCCATTCTGAAGGAGATCAGTCCGGGTGTTCTTTGGAAGGAATGATGCTAAAGCTGAAACTCCAGTACTTTGGCCACCTCATGCAAAGAGTTGACTCATTGGAAAAGACTCTGATGCTGGGAAGGATTGGGGGCAGGAGGAAGAGTGGATGACAGAGGATGAGATGGCTGGATGACATCACCGACTCGAAGGACGTGAGTTTGAGTGAGCTCTGGGAGTTGGTGATGGACAGGGAGGCCTGGCATGCTGCAATTCAAGGGGAAGCAAAAAGTCGGACATGACTGAGCGACTGAACTGAACTGAACTGAACTGGTGAATCTATGATGCTAAATAGTAATCCTACATATTCTTGCTGTGTTGAAACTCAATCGAGGTGCTGACAGAACTGGGGAACTGTGGGGTGAGAGGCAGCACAAAAACTGGAGGAACTCTGACATTTCTCCCTACAAAATGCATCCATAAAAGATATTTTAGAGAATGGTACTACAGTCAACACTAACAAGAAAGAGAAAATGAGGAAGTGGTGAGAAAGTGGACAGAGTATAGGGTTCTTATTAGCAAGATCTGGCACAAGTAAGTGTTTGGAAATCTTAGTTAGAAAAATGTATGGAAAATGTCATGCAGTATATGTTGGACTCCTCACATGGACAATCTACTTTCCTGGATCATGGGGCACAATTAACTACTCCAGAGTATAACATTCACATGGAATCAAAAAAGACCCCGAAGAGCCAAAGCAATTTTGAGAAGAAAGAATAAAGCTATCAGCATCAGGCTTCCTGATTTCAAACCATATTGCAAAGCTTTGACAGCTAGAACAGTACGAAACTGGAATAAAAACAGACACATAGATCAATGGAACAAAATAGACAGCCCATAAATAAACTCACACTACATGCTCAATTTTTGATAAAAGCATCAAGAATATAAAATGACAAAAGGATAATCTCTTCAGTAAATGGTATTGGGAAAACTGAATATCCACATGCAAAAGAATGAAGCTGGACCCTTATCTTACACTGTACACAAAAATCAAGTCAAAATGGATTAAAGACTTGGACATGAGATCAGAAACCATTAAACCATAAAATATCCCAAATTGTACAAGGAATTCATACAACTCAATAGCAAAACAAACAGGCAAGCAAAAAACCCCACAAACAATTCAGTTTAAAAATGGGCAAGGACTTAAATTAGGCAGTTTCCCAAAGAAAACATTCAAAAGCCAGCAGGGTTTCTGGTGACTTTTAAGTGAGGTAACTGCAGTCATGAAATTAAAAGACGCTTACTCCTTGGAAGAAAAGTTTTGACCAACCTAGATACACATTCAAAAGCAGAGACATTACTTTGCCAACAAAGGTCCATCTAGTCAAGGCTATGGTTTTTCCAGTAGTCATGTGTGGATGTGAGAGTTGGGCCATAAAGAAAGCTGAGCGCCAAAGAATTGATGCTTTTGAACTGTGGTGTTGGAGAAGACTCTTGAGAGTCCCTTGGACTGCAAGATCAAACCAGTCAATCCTAAAGGAAATCCTAAAGGAAATCATTGGAAGGACTGATGCGGAAGCTCCAATATATTGGCCACCTGATTTGAAGAAATGACTCTTTAGAAAAGAACCTGATGCTGGGAAAGATTGAAGGCAGGAGGAGAAGGGGGATGACAGAGGATGAGATGGTTGGATGGCATCACCGACTCGATGGGCATGAGTTTGAGCAAGCTCCGGGAGTTGGCGATGGACAGGGAAGCCTGGTGTGCTGTAGTCCATGGGACCGCAAAGGGTCAGACATGACTGAGCCACTGAACTGAACTGAACTGAAGTGAGGGAGATTCTGGCCCAGCTGAGGACATCAGATTTCATTGTACTCTCAACTCTTTGTCCCCTCACTCAAGCCCCTTAATAAAGTTATTTGATCCCCAAACATAACAAAACCAAAAAATGAATGGGCAACTGGTACATGAGAAATTGCTCAACATCAGAATCCATCAGGGAAATGAAAACAAAAACTGCAATGAGATATCACCTCACACCTGTTAGGATGTCTAGTATCAAAATGACAAGAGATAAGTGCTGGTGATGATATGGGGCAAAGGGAACCCTTGTGCACTGCTAGTGGGAATGTAAATTCGTGCAGCCACTGTGAAAAGCAGAATGTAGGTTCCTCCAGAAATTAAAAATAGAACTACCATATGATCCAGAAGTCCCACTTCTGGGTATGTGTGTACTCAGTTACTCAGCCATGCGACTGACTCTTTGTGTCCCCATAAACTGTAGCCCACCAGGCTCCTCTGTCCATGGAATTTTCTAGACAAGAATACTGGAGTGGGTTGCATTCCCTACTCCAGGGGAATCTTCCCAACCCAGGGATCAAATCTGCATCTCTTGCATCTCCTGCACTGGCAGACAGATTCTTTACCACTAGCCTTTCCAGGTATATATCCTGGGAATCCTTTCTGGGTATATATCCAAAGGAAATAAAGTAAGTATCCGAAGAGATATATTTACTCCCATATTCACTGCACCATTATTCACTATAACCAAGGTACTGAAACAACATCCATTGACAGATGAATAGAACAAGAAAATGTGGTGTTATATGTATGCATATATAATGGAATATTATTCCAGTTTAAAAAGGAGGAAATTCTGCCATTTGTGATAACACGGATGAACTGAACCTGTAGGGTATCATGCTAAATGAAATAAGCCAGACAGAAAAAGACAAATACTTCATTCTATCATTTAAATGGGGAATTTAAAAGAAAGAAAGGGGCAGAATGAAAGACTGAAAAAAAAAAAAAAAGAAGAAAGTAAGGGAGAGAGGGAAGGAGGGAGGAAGGAAGGAAGAGCCAAATTCATAGAAACAAAGAGCAGGATAATGGGTGGTTGCCCAAGGCCTGAAGGTAGTGTGGGGAATGCAAAGTTGTTGGTAAAAGGTACAAACTGTCAGTTATAAGTTGAATAAAAGTCTGAGAATCTAATGCATAGCATGGTGATTATGATTGATAACACTGAATTGTATACCTGAAATTCCTTGAAAGAAGAATTTAAGTTTTATCAACAGAATAAAATAATAAATATGTGAGGTGATGAATATGGTAAGTTTGTATGAGATTTTCTTCACAATGCATACATATATAATATAGCCATAGTACATGCTTTGAATATATTGCAAGATGAGTTGTTAATTTAACCTCAGTAAAGCTTAAGAAAATACCCCATAGTAACTATACCTAGAATGAGTTCTCTGGACAAACTTTGTCAAGAAATGTAGATATCCAATGGGTTATTCTTCTGATTAAGAAGATAATAAAAATATTTATTCTTATCTGTGTTTCTGACAATCAATGTTTTACTCTGGTAAACCAATTATTTGGTGCTATCTGTCTATTCATTTCTCTAGTCAACCACAAAAAAATATGCATAAATACATATTCTATGCTGAAAAATTATATCATTTGCCAGAAACAATTCTCTCAGACACATCAAGAAAAGAAAAACATGAACTGAAAGACATTAATAAATGTGTTAAGGCAATAGCTTAACGTGATGAGTTGATTGACAAACCACTGTGCTTAGTCACTCAGTCGTGCTGACTCTGCGACTCCATGGACCGTAGCCCGCCAGGCTCCTCTGTCCATGGGATTCTCCAGGCAAGAATACTGGAGTGGGTTGCCATGCCCTCCTCCAGGGGATCATCCCAACCTAGGGATGGAACACAGGTCTCTGCATTGCAGGCAGATTCTTTACTGTCTGAGCCACCAGGGAAGCCAAAGCACTGGGTCATGTATAAAGGTGACAGATGGAGAAAAGTAAATATGATGAGATGAACAAAGAAAAATTTGGCATAGAGAATTTTGTTTGCAGGCTCTTATTTTAAGACTTCTGTAAAAGCTGAGTGGCCTTGGGACTTCCCTGGCGGTCCAGTGGTTAAGAATCCATCTGACAATGTAGGGGACGTGGGTTTGATCCCTGGTCCGGGAAGATCTCACATGTTAGGGGCAGCTAGGCCTGAGCACTGCAGTGACTGAATCCATGTGCTGCAGCTACTGAAGCCTGTGCCTGAAGCCTGTGCTCTGCAACAGGAGAAGCCCTGTCAATTAAAAGCTGCACTACAGCTAAAGAGAAGCCCCCACTCGCCACAACTAGAGAAAACCCTCGTGCATCAAAAAAGACCCAGCACAGCCAAAAATAAATCAATATTTAAAGGAAAGAATAATTGAAAAGCTTACTGTCCTTGACCTGCATTATTTTCCTTTTATTTACATGTCTAGTGCTGTGGACTGGAAAGGAATCCTCTCCAGGGGCCAAAGAACTGCAGTGGTTCACAGTAGACAGGGGTTCTGCTTTCGGCTCCTTTGTTCATACGGGAAATATTCCAAAGCTGATTCAGATTTCTCTTGAAAATGCAACAAAGCTAAATGTTTCAAACATTATAGTGCTATTGCTGTTTTTGGTAACAGTACTAATAATTGTGCAGGATCCCTTGGACAGAGGAGGCTGGTGGGCTATAGGGGTCTCAGAGTCGGGCATGCCTAGCAACTCACACACACACACACACACACACACACACACACACACACACACACAATATTTAGTTGCATCTCCTTATAATGCAATTTGTTAAAAGTCAGAATTCAACCTGGGATATATCCATGGCTTTAGTTTTTCCAATAGGAGTTTGTTGATGACAAACAGAAGGATGTCAATATTCACTGGTCTCATTTCTAAGAACAATTCAGATTATGGAGTCTGAGGGCTGTTATATGGGAGGCTCCATGTTATTAGTAAACCATTTATCACTGGGGTAAAAGTAATTATGAGGCATCTTACTAATCCTTCTGGCATTTATGAGATATTTGTTATGAGTTATTAGCAATGAACAATGAAAAAATGAGCTTTTGGCAAAAACATGAAAAAGTTTCCAACATTTGTCTCTTTTCTCTAACATCGTGAGGTTTTGCTGTTACTGACTGATGTGGCGGTAACCTATTTACACTGAATCAAACTTGTTGACATTTAAGTGTTAAAAAAAAAAAACACTATCTAAGCAGCAGAAAGAATATAGGAATGACATTCACAGATATTTCCAGCTGTCAACAAGTCAGGTTTTCTTACTAACTGTGAGCCCTTGAAGTACTAGTGTTCTTTGGATAGAGTGAGAAATACTGTTACTGCAGGTTTTTTTTTTTTTTTTGTATCCATATACTTGTCCATACTAATTAGCAAAATATCAGAAGTCGTACCACTCCTTCCATTTTTGATGTCATAATTCTCCTTTTAAACAATAGCAGAAAAGAACTTTAATGAATTTTTCAGAAAAAATGGAATAGAGTGATCATTCACCCAAAGCCAAGGAAGGACACCAGCATCCTGTAAGAAAGAATTGAAATAAAGATCTATTCTTAGTAACTAGTACCATGGATGGTAAAATATTCTTAAATATAACCATGGGTACAAAAGATTAAACAGGAGTATCTCATTCCTTTTATCTTCGTGAAGAGAATGTAGTTTCTTATATGGTCTTAGCTTCACCACTTCCTAATTGTATAACCTTGGCAAATTGCTTGGTTTTCATATCGCCTCCAGTTTTTGCATCTGTAAAACGAGGGTTATAAAGACACCCACTCAATGGTTGCTATGGGATTAAATGCATTAGTCTGTAAAGCACTGCGAACAATGTCTGGGGCATACTAATTACAGTTTTGCTTACTACTTCAACTCTTCCTTCCATGTCCTGGCCTCACCCTTCTAAATACTTCATATAATTTTGGAAGGTGTCGTGTGCATATAGGTGCATGCTCAGTCACGTCTGACTCTACAACTCTGGACTGTAGCCCTCCAGGCTCCTGTGTCTATGGGATTTCCCAGGCAAGAATACCAGAGTGGGTTGCCATTTCCTCCTCCAGAAGATCTTCCTGACTTGGGGATTAAACCAGGCTCTCCTGTGTCTTTTGCATTTGCAGGCAGATTCCTTACCACTGAGAGACCTGGGAAGCCCAAAGGTGTCATCTTCCAAATTTCTGAAGAAGTTAATCAATTGTGTGTCACCCTGGAAACTTGAAAGAGACAGGTTTAACACTAGAGGTATGATAGATTATTTTATGCAGGATTTAGCACTTTGAAGATACACATGATTGGAGGATTTCTGAGTAATGCCCTATACTCCAAAGCTCTTTCTTTTTATTTATTTTTTTAAAATTTATTTTTAATTCGAGAATAATTGCTTTACAATGCTTTATTAGTTTCTGCTGTACAACCACATGAATCAGCCATAAGTATATATATATTCCCTCTCTCTGGAGCCTCTCTTCCATCCCCTCATGTCTTTTACTTTCTATTGGAGTATGAGATACCTATGCACATGCTAACATAAGCATGGTGCAATAAATTTCTCTGCAACTTAAAACACCACTTTAAAAAAATCTTTCAGTTCCTATGGGCGTAGATTACCTGGGTGCTTCTGGCTCAAGCTCTCTCATGAATCTGCAGCCTGTTAGCAGGGTTGTGGTCTCATCTGAAGGCATGACCAGGGAGGGACCTTTTTCTTAGATCACTTACACGATCAGATACAATTTCTCAAGGCAATCCTGTGAAAAGACCTGTGTGTTAAGTACCTAAGGTTTTCTGAAAACCACATTCACTTTATAGATTAGAGTAAAGAATTTCCAATTGAATATTAGACATTTTTGTTTCTTCAGGCTATTCTATGACTAAAGTTTGTCCTGTGATAGTTCACACTGACTGGGACTCAAGAGAGAAGTGACTGGTTGGTCCACCTTCATGGTTCGTCTCATCTTTCCTCCTCCTCATATGCTTCCCTGAAGCATCAAATTTATCTCAGGATGTACAGCAACTAAACAACCTTTAGTGGCTGTTTCCACTCTGATCATTGCATAACCCAATTCATTAATATGCTGTGTAAAATCAGAATATCTCCTATTTAATAGACCTCTACCCCACTGGAAAACCATTACTGTTTTAAGTAGAATTTACTTTTCCTTCCATTAAGTTCAAGATTTACTTAAGATTTTTAAGGTCTTGTTAGTTTTTGCCTTTGGGATTTCTGTGATCGTAGAGCTGAGAATGTTGGGTATGAATTGATTTACTTTTTATTGTTATAAAATTTTAATTACACTGCTGCCTACCATATGCCTATTTATAATGTTGTGGAGCTACAAACATAAGGTTTCCTAAGTTTTTATTTTTTCAAAATGTTCTTGTCAGTTTTATGTCTCCAAAATGCTTGAAATGAGAACAGCTGAATTTATATCAGATACTTGATTTTGAAGATAAGAACAATGAACAAGGATTAGAGAGAATGTCCTGATATTCTGTCACATTCTCCAGACTCATTTAATTATACATCTGTAGGTATAACCTCAGCCTTTATTGTGCTATTTATCCTAACCTTTATCCTTTGTGGCTAAAGTTGTGCTTTATCAACTCTTCTCTTTTAATGCATTTATTGTTTTGTTAAGTTTAAAGTATATATTATCTTTTTCAGTACCATAATTGAAAATTACAGTAGAGAGTTTAACTCATTCTCCACCCTAAATTCCATACTTTTTTCTGCTTGAGAATGTTATTTGTTCCCAGATGCTTGTATAGTATTAAAAGAAACTAAATGATAAATTGGTCTCCCAACATCACACCCCTCTGTTCCTCTCAAATCTTTGTGGCTGTAGCAATTGGAGTGGGGATCTTTATTGCTTTAGGAGTCTACCATGAGTTCAAAGTCTCAAGAAAAGAGAACCAGCAACTCTAGTACTTGATTGAAGAGATAGTATGGACCACATCTCAGTGAATTTTATCTGGGTTCTCTTGGATCCACAAGGGTTCTAACTCTTCAGAAAGTGTTTGATGGTATAGGTTCTGCTTTGATCTGAAAGGACCAGCTTGCAATGACCCATCTAACTATGAAAGATACCTCCAAAAGAAACTGTGTGTTACATTTTCCTTCTCAGCTTTTCTTTCTTTTTAAATGTATTTTTAATTGGAGGATAATTGCTTTACAATGTTATATTGGTTTTTGCTATACAACAATGTGAATCAGCCATAAACATACAAATGTCCATTCCCTTTTGAACCTCTTTCCCCCACCCCATCTCTCCTCAGATTATCACAGACCACCTGGTTGAGCTCCCACTCAACTAGCTCAACTTCCCACTAGCTATTTTACATATGGTGATGTATATGTTTCAATGCCAATCTCTCAATTAGCCCCGCCCTCTTCTCCCACCGCTGTGTCCACAAGTCTGTTCTCTACATTTACGTCTCTATTCCTGCCCTACAAATGTGTTCAGCAGTACCATTTTTTATATGTGCATTAAATATACAATACTTGTTTTTCTCTTTTTGACTTTTAACTCTGTATAACAGGCTCTAGGTTCATCCACCTCACTAGAACAGGCTCAAATGCATTCCTTTTTGTGGCTGAGTTATATTCTATTGTATATATGTACTACAACTTCCTTATCCATTCTTCTGTTGATGGACATCTAGGTTGCTTCCATGTCCTAGCTACTGTAAATAGTGCTGCAATGAACGTTGGGGTACATGTGTCTTTTAGAATTGTGGTTTCCTCAGGATGTATGCCCAGTAGTGAGATTTCTGGATCATATCATAAAGAAAATATTTCTTTGTTTTGGGAATTTTAAATCACAGTATTCACAGAAAGATATAGGCAAAAAATAAAATATTTTAAACCAACCATACACATAGAAGAACAGAAGGGATAAACCAAACACATGTATTATTTACCAACAGAAAAATTAACATTAACATGTAAGATAGGAATAAAGCAGTTTACAAAAATTAAGCATGGTATTACTAAGAAGAATGCTATAAACTTTCAGTTTCTTGATCATATTTTCACAACAAAAGAAAATTAAATATCCTAAGTATTTAAATAACATTAATCACTACACTGGTTTTCTAAGTACTTTTCTGAGCCTAGAGATTAATGTAAACTTTTATTTTCAGCTTTTCTAATTATCCATACTACTACTTTTTAACCTTATAAAATCAAATAGATTTTTATAATTCTTTAAAAAGTAACAATAATGACCTAAATTCAATTTCCATTTTTGACATTATACTTAACTAAAATACTTTTAAATTCAAAAGGAAAAAAAATAATAGAAAAGGGTAGGGTAATATATTAAATTACCTGAGAGGAAAAGAAATGGGAGAGGGGGAATTCATGTTCACACTAACTGTTGAAGTTCAGGACAAAAGTGATGGCCTGAGCTCTTTGCAAGATAGTGTCTTCTTCAGAAAATGTGAACAGTGTTCCATTTAAAGTAACTTTTTCTTTTGACAGTCACTGAGCTGTACACTCAGACAGAAACCTTTAAATGCCATCATCTATACATTCATCTATTGAGAAAGTCCTAGGTTTTATAAGAAAACAAATGATTATTATTGATAACTTTCATTCTATTTGAATGCAGAACATGAAGTAGGATTTTTGTTTTTTCCATTCAGTGAGGTTCTTTATTCATTGATTTGTTCCCACACTTGAAACACCTCATTCAGTGTTCCTAGTGAGGTTGGCTAGCAACATTTCTTGAGATGAGACTTTTATTGCACTTTTGTATTTCTTACTCATGGTCACAGAAAAACAGAATAAATATGCTGACCTAGCTGAAAAACATGGGTTCAGCTTCATGAAGTAACCTACCAAAACTCACTGCCCAGAGATTAGTGTGTTCAGACTTTCAGCTCCCAGGTGACTTGGGTATACAGAGGCCAATGTCATGAGTTGATTATATTCACACATATTAACTTAGAGAATTATTGGCAGGCACCAGAAGAATTCATAGATTTGAAGCAAGAGGACCTTAAGGACTGTAATGGAGGATGAGCCATTGCCAGGATCTTCCTGTCAGCTGTCTATTCTTTCTGTTTCTGCCTATCTCTGGGTGCTAGTATTGTGGTCACTGGCATATCTGAAGTCATGTCCTCAGTTCAGTTCAGTTCAATTCAGTCGCTCAGTAGTGTCCGATTCTTTGCGACCCCATGAATCGCAGCACACTGTCTCCCTGTCCATCACCAACTCCCGGAGTTTACCCAAAGTCATGTCCATCAAGTGGGTGATGCCATCCAGCCATCTCATCCTCTGTCGTCCCCTTCTCCTCCTGCCCCCAATCCCTCCCAGCATCAGGGTCTTTTCCAATGAGTCACCTCTTCACATGAGGTGGCCAAAGTACTGGAGTTTCAGCTTCAGCATCATTCTTTCCAATGAACACCCAGGACTGATTTCCTTTAGGATGGACTGGTTGGATCTCCTTGCAGTCCAAGGGACTCTCAAGAGTCTTCTCCAACACCACAGTTCAAAAGCATCAATTCTTCGGCGCTCAGCTTTCTTCACAGTCCAACTCTCACATCCATACATGACCACTGGAAAAACCATAGCCTTGACTAGACAGACCTTTGTTGGCAAAGTAATGTCTCTGCTTTTCAATATGCTGTCTAGGTTGGTCATAACTTTCCTTCCAAGGAGTAAGTGTCTTTTAATTTCATGGCTGCAATCACCATCTGCAGTGACTTTGGAGCCCCCCAAAAGAAAGTCTGCCACTGTTTCCACTGTTTCCCCATCTATTTCCCATGAAGTGATGGGACCAGATGCCATGATCTGAGAGAAAGATTTTTCCTGCCACCTCCAACATGCAACTTTCAGAAGACACAAAATAACAATATAACTAATAGTTTATTTTAGGCGCTATGTGTGCTAAGAACTTTACAAAATTCCTAAGAGCTAGTTAATTTAAATATTATATATATTTTATATATTTATATATTTATATATTTATTTATTTATTTATGGCTATACTGCGTCTTTTTTGCTGCTCGCAGGGTTTCTCTAGTTGGGGCAAGCCGGAGCTACTGTTGTGGTGTGTGGTTTTGTTGTGGTGGCTTCTCTTGTTGCAGAGCAAGAGCTGTAGAGCTGCTCAGTAGTTGTGGCACACGGGCTTAGTTGCCTTGTCGCATGTGGAATCTTCTCAGACCAGCAACTGAACTGGTGTCCCATGCATTGCAAGTTAGATTCTTAACCACTAGACTACCAGGGGAGTCCAGAGCTAGTTATTTTTATCTCCATTATTTTTTAACAAAAAAAGAAAACAGGCTTAGAGAGGTCAGGGAACTGGCTCAAGATCCAATAGTTCAAGATGGTTGTGCTGCCTTTCCCAACTAAGAAAGAGTGAAAAAAGATACCCTTCCTCTAATAATTGCTCCATATATACTATTAACTATTGGCCTAGCTTGGGTTCATGCTTATCAGTGAACCAACTACTATGGCTAAGTCTAGTCCTCAGACCCACATCAAGGGATTGAATTCTGTTGCAGAAAGAATTGGCCATCTCAAGACTTTCCTGAGATTACGCCTGCAGTGAATAGAGGAGCTGACTAGGAACCTAGCACTCCAGGGTCCAGACTCTTCCCTTATCTATTCTTATTGCTATCGCATTTTGCAAACGGGAGAATCAACAAGGTAAAGTCAAAACATCTCCAAAATTAACATGGCAAGATGTCGGGGGAAAGAAAACTTGATGCTACTTTTCTCTGCCATTTGATCCAGTGTTTTGTCTATCCAACTATTCAGCTCCAAAGCAGTAGGTTATGGAGTGCTTTCATTATACTTAATTCCGAAGAGTATTGGTCCAAAGCCCCATGCAATGTAGAGAGATGGAAAAGTATCAAGTACAGTAGCAAAGTCAACTTTGTATTTAGTTTCATATTGATTTGATAGGGTTGCCATAACCAACTACCACAAATTGAGTGTCTTAAACAACAGAAATTTACTGTCTCATTGTTCTGAGCTTAAGGAGTCAGCAGGGTTGGTTTCTTCTACAGGCTGAAAAGAAGACTGTTCTATGCCTCTTTTGTAGCTTGTAGTGGTTTGATGGTCATCTTCGGCATTCTTTGGTTTGTAGAAACATTGCCCTGATCTCTGCCTTTCTGTTCGCATGATGCTTTCTCTCTGTGGGTGCACCATTGTGTCCGTGTATGTGTCCCAATCATATTGGTTGGGAGGTGGCCACACTATCCCAGTATGACCTCAACTTAATCAGTTATAACAACTACAACCCTGTTTCTAGAAAGGTCACATTTTGAGGTCCTGGGAGGCTAAGACTTCAACATAGGAATTTTGCATGGGACATATGTCAACCCACAGCAGTTTCTCTGGTAAGAAAGAAGCTAAAGGAAACAAACATAACTCTTCTATTAATACTAAGGAAGACTTTCATCGGCCTTTTTATCTAAGCTAAAGAAGGAAGTAGTTAGAAAACTAGCCTCATTGGACAGCCTGGAGGAAAGTTAGGAAAATGGGATGTGATGATAGAAGAAAGGGATAGTCAATAAAGAGGATACGAAGTAACGAAATCACACTAAGTTGGCCAGGACAGTCTTTTGAAAAGCTTAAAATCAACTTCATGGTAATTGGGTTCTGATCCAAAACACCATTGAGACTGTAGAAAGTAGGTGGTTTAGCCAAAGCCAACAGGTATAAAAAGTCAACTTTGGCCTCATTATTGAAAATTAATCATTGAAGTAGGTGGTAAAAACACTAGGAGAATGAGAGAAATACAGAGATCAAAGATTAGAATGCAGAGTCATTCTTGAATTCATCAAAAGGGTTAGCATCATTATGAATAACATCTTTGGAGCTACTTTTGTTCAACAAACCACTTCTGAATATTTAAAATGCAATTAGTGATTCAGTTTTTTGATATACATTTCCTAGAAGCCAATTGGATCTAATAAGCTCTGCCTAAAAACATTTTCTTTAGAATTTATAACTAATGATGATCCATATAAAATAAACTGAAGCCTCATTACTCATGGGGTTCTTAAATGAACTAATATATGCAACATGCTTAGAATAGTGTCTGGCACATAGCAATGATACGTGTTTACTAGTATTATTAGATGACTTTTTGTCCCTCATAGGACATGGGAAATAGAATAAGGTGTAAAAAGACTAGAGTAGATTTGCTTAAGTTCTTGCTACATTAATAAATTAACTTCAGATGCTTCTCTATTTGTCACTGACTTAGTATAGTGATGAAACAAATCTCCATTTTCATGTATAAAAAATAAAAAGAAGCAGTCTTTATGCTCTCCATTCATCCAATCATTCAACATAAAATTGGAAAATTAAGTGATTAGCATTTTTAGCTATCTAAAACTCTTTAGCAGGGGATCACTTAAAGTCATCAAAAAACACAAAAAATACATAGTGCCAAAAAATATTAGTTTGAAATAAATGTTTCAGGATGTGAAAAGAAAATATTGATAATTTTAATTGATATTAATTTTGCATAGATAATTGTGCATCTTGGCCAATTACCATGAGAAAGCATATTAAATAATTGTGTAATATCTAAGCTACAGCCAATATACTATTGTAATATAATATATATTACATATAGGTACATGTAAGTTCTTGGGGCTGTACTGTTATCCATAAAGAGGTTGCAATGAAGTGTAAGGCATATTTCATGTTATTGCTATTAATCACTTTTAGTATTATTGTGCAATGACTTTCAGTTCAGTTCAGTTGCTCAGTCATGTCCGACTCTTTGTGACCCCATGAATTGGAGCACGCCAGGCCTCCCTGTCCATCCATGAGTTGAGTTCACTCAAACTCATGTCCATCAATCGATGATGCCATCCAGCCATCTCATCCTCTGTCGTCCCCTTCTCCTCCTGCCCCCAATCCCTCCCAGCATCAGAGTCTTTTCCAATGAGTCAGCTCTTCACATGAGGTGACCAAAATATTGGAGTTTCAGCTTCAACATCAGTCCTTCCAAAGAACACCCAGGGCTGATCTCCTTTAGAATGGACTGGTTGGATCTCCTTGCAGTCCAAGGGACTCTCAAGCGTCTTCTCCAACACCACGGTTCAAAAGCATCAATTCTTCGGTGCTCAGCTTTCTTCACAGTCCAACTCTCACATTCATACATGACCACAGGAAAAACCATAGCCTTGACTAGATGGACCTTTGTTGGCAAAGTAATGTCTCTACTTTTGAATATGCTATCTAGGATGGTCATAACTTTTCTTCCAAGGAGTAAGCGTCTTTTAATTTCATGGCTGCAGTCACCATCTGCAGTGATTTTGGAGCCCCCCAAAATAAAGTCTGACACTGTTTCCACTGTTTCCCCATCTATTTCTCATGAAGTGATAGGACCAGATGCCATGATCTTCCTTTTCTGAATGTTGAGCTTTAAGCCAACTTTTTTGCTCTCCTCTTTCACTTTCATCAAGAGGCTCTTTAGTTCTTCTTCACTTTCTGCCATAAGGGTGGTGTCATCTGCATATCTGAGGTTATTGATATTTCTCCTGGAAATCTTGATTCCAGCTTGTGCTTCTCCCAGCCCAGCATTTCTCATGAGGTACTCTGTATATAAGTTAAACAAGCATGGTGACAATATACAGTCTTGACATACTCCTTTTCCTATTTGGAACCAGTCTGTTGTTCCATGTCCAGTTCTAACTGTTGCTTCCTGACCTGCATACAGATTTCTCAAGAGGCAGGTCAGGTGGTTTGGTATTCCCATCTCTTTCAGAATTTTCCACAGTTTATTGTGATCCACAGTTACTGAATTTTATACCAAGCTTCAGGTAATCATTTGTATAATTTTAGTATAAATCTGTGTTCATGTTCTTTGTCCATCTTAGATGCTCAGTGAATATTGTTAATATGGCTATGTTTATTTTTATGCAGTTGTAGATCTGTATAGTTTAACCAATTAATATATATATTTTAAAGTCATCTTTTAAAGCCTGTGTATCAAGGCATCTGATACTTATAAAGTACTGACAAGTACTTTAGTCTGATACATACCGACAAAAATACTAAATCTATGTTACATTTCTCTGCCTCCTCATGCTTAATTTTATATGGTGACCTCTATAAGTGTCCAAAACTAATACTGAGATCTTGCAGTAGATTTCCACTTGGCTGTACACTGAAATTATCTGGGATGCTTAAATTATTCTGCAATGATCAGGGTCCATCACAGACCAAATTAAGGCACAGTCTCTGACAAACAGCCCTGTGCATTGGCAGGTTTAGCAGTTTGTGTGTGATTCTAATGTATAACTAGGTTGGGATTTACATAAACAATATCCTGCTTTTAAGAGTAAATATGTGTCAAATGAGGGCTTCCCAAGTCATTCGGTGTTAAAGAATCTGCCTGCTAGTGCAGGAGATGTGAGTTGCTCCCTGGGTCTGAAAGATCCCCTGGAGGAGGAAATGAAAACCCATTCCAATATTCTTGCCATGAAAAATTCCAGAGGAGCCTGTTGGGGTATAGTCCATGGGGTTGCAAAGAGTTGAACACGACTGAATGACTAACACTTCCACTTCAACCAGTATTCACATGGATATTAGGAACTGATGAGTTAATATCTAGGCAAAATCAGCTAAAGTAAACATTGCTTTGAAAATACCTTTAATTATCTGTAAAATGGAGTGCATGTGGCTTTGTGAATATATAAAAGAGTTGTAATTTGCGGATAATTTCTAAGGAATATATGGATATTTCAGAATTATTTTCAGTGCTCTCAAGACAGAGTATAGCAGGGACTACATGAACTTATAGAGTGAAAAAGCAGGTGGAATCCTCTATATATTTAAAAATTGTTTTCCTCCTTCCTTCCTTAGCATCACTTTTTAAATTAATGTGAACCATATGAGTTTATGAGAAAACTGCATAGCATTCTAACTTCCTTAATTGCCCTGTGTAAACACAGAAGCAAAGTGGACTGAAAACTAGCTACCATAATACTCTTACCGGAAAAAAGTAGAGACACATGATCTCATTTTCCTTGATTTCATAAGTTAGCACTTAAGGGTATCAACAAAACCTGTGTCACTAAAGTATATACTTAGAATGTTAAATGGCCAAGAAGAAGGCTTGTACTTAGTTAAAATTTTGGATGATGTTTTTAGTCAATTCATTAATAGAAACTGTTCCTAATAGCATAAAGCAAATAGGACCATGAAGTAGAAATGCAAACAGCTCCTTAATTCTAAGTTAGAACCACTGCATGCTCTCTGACTAGATAGGAAGAACTCTATTAAATATCTCTTAACCGCCAATGAGTGAATAAATTTAATCTCCCTTAGGTTTGAAGTAGCTTTACTCCAAAAAAATGTGGTCTTCCACATAGATTCCTGGGAAAAGAAAACCCCCAAATTCCTCTTGTAATTCTTTCAGAATGTTTGAAATTTAATAGTAGGCAAATCATTTACTTTCAAAAAATACAAATAGATTTAAAATGTGGCTATTTCAGAACCCTAACTTTTTGCTATAAATTAATAAGTTGGTTCAGACTTTGAGGGGGAAGAGAGCCATGAATTTCTATTTCCCTACTTAATTGGATTAAAAAAAAAAACTAGGTAAAGCACTAGTAAAAGAACTGGAGACTCTTTTTAGTACTTTTTGAGGCTTTTTCTTTTTTCTTTCAAGTTCTGAGAACTTGGTATCCCTGAGACCTACCCTGATAGTTCTGTTTCTGTCATCAAAAGTCCCAATGACCTCCAAACATCTAAGAAAAAGGTAATCTTGGCTCTGTCTTCTCAACTCTGGGACTATTATTCTTCTCCATTCATTTATGCCAACCTTTCAGGGGCAGGTCCCAAACTTCACTGTTCAATCGATTTTGAACTTCTAAGATGAATCTTTTCTGTCTCTGCTCATCCTTCTTTTCACTCTAGTCAGTTTTGTTTCCAAAGATAATCCTTGAAAGGAGATGGGAGTTGTTGAGAATGGGGAGAAGGAGGGATTGTACTGTGGAAAGAGTTTGAGCTTTGGAATTAAGGTGTCCTGGATTTGAATTCCCACTCCTAAAACACTGTTTAACCAGGAGACTTTGGACAAATCACTTACCCTCTGAGTGTCACAATATTCTGGGCAGAATAATAAAAAGAAGTAATGGTGATCTCATTGCTTCTCCCAGAGGAGGTAAGAAGGTAGCAGTGAGAAAAAATCCTAGGCATCTTTTTTATTTCATCTTAAATAAATCTGAGTTCCTTCCCCCTAGTGCTTCCCTTCACTTTACCTCAAAATTCACTTAAATTTAACTCCCATCAAGTCTCAGCCCAGGATCCTTTCCAACATTCTGTTTTCTACAATATATTTTTCCTCTTGAAAAGCATGCTCCAAGAACAAACTCTTGAAATACTGTTCTCATTTGAGGGAATTTATGCTTTACTCTAGGATATTTCACAAAAGAGAACACATAAATTTGCAGGTTTCAACTCAAGAGTAGAGATTTTAACAAGGTTTTTCAAGAAGTATTATGAAAAACTGGTTAAGTATAGTCTCTGAAGATTATTTGATTAGTGAAGGTGATATAGCTCCTTAATTACTACTCCAATTTCTGTAACTGTAAAATGGGGATTAAGCAATACTTAAAATTGTTAGAAGACTAAAAAATAGTTCTATGTAAAGTACTGTAACAGTCTTTGGTGGGTTAACTTTTACTGTTTTTAGTTAGTATAATTTAATATGAGGTAAATTAATTTGAGTCTAGAACTAGATTTGATTAACAAGTTAGAAATTCTATGTCACATAAATATACTCAGTTTGGTCAAAAATGCATCTTTTTTTTTAGTATTAGTAACAAACAATTGGAAATGAATTTAAAAATAAGATTTCATTTTAAATAGTACCAAGCTACCTAAAATACACTGAAATAACTCTAAGAAAAGACATGCAAGAAACCGCTATTAGGAAAGTTTTAAATTACTGCAGAGAGAGGCTAAATAAGACCAAGTAAATGGAGATGGATTGGAAGAATACTACTAAGATGGTGATTGAGTCAACACAACCCCAATAAAAAATGTAAAAATTGACAAATGATTTTAAAAGTTATACAGAAATGAAAATGATTCCAATCTACTAATAATATTTAGAAGGAAAAAGAACAAGAATGAAGGACTAATACCGCTTGATTTTAAAACTTTTATAGCTACAATAATCAAGGTAGTTTCTGACTTACTAACAGATGAGCATGTTGATCAAAGGGACTCAGTAAGTAATCTAAAAATCAACCTACACATGTATGGTCAATTGATTGTCAATAAAGTTGCCTAGGCAGTTCCACAGAGAAAGACAAGTCTTCTTTACAAATGGCTCTGGTAAACCTAAAGATAACACCAAAACCCATACAATCTTTTAGGAGAAAACAAAAGAAAAGGACTTTATGACCTTGGATTAAGCAAGAATTTCTTGTTTAGGGCACCAAAAATAAAATAATTAAATTTTATCAATGCTAAAATGGCCTTTTATTTCTCCACACAGAAAACATGAAAGGACACCAAAACTGGGAGAATATTTGCAACAAAAATATTAGAGAAAGGATCTGTATCCAAAGTATACAAAATACACTTACAACTCGATGATAAGATAAATAACCCAACAAAAATCAATGGGCAAGGCATTTGATCATATATTTCACCAGTAAAGGTATATGATGGAAAATAAGTACAAACATGCTTAGCAGTATTATTCATCAGGTAATGCAACTTAAAGCTGCAACCAAGCTGCCCTTTCAAGAATGTTGTTAGAATAAAGACGACCATGGCAAACATGGTCAAAATGTGGAAGAACGGAAATTTTGATGCCCTGCTGGTGGAAATGTGAAATGGTAAAACCACACTGGAGAAGAGTTTGGCAGTTTTCTTTACATGTTTCTTAGAATAATACCACACAGTTTAGTCACTTCATTCCTAGGTTTTTATGTAAAGGATTAGAAACATATACCCATGCAAAACCTTGTACACAGATGTTCATAGCAGCTTCAAATGTCATAGCCAAAAAACTGGAAATAAACCAAAAGTAGAGCAATAGGTGAATGGGTCAATGGATGGTTGTGTAACAATACAACAAGATGCTCTTCACTAGTAAAAAGAAACAACTACAGGTGTGTGTGACACCATGATGAACCCAAAGAATCATGCTGGGTGAAGGAAGTGAGACCCAAAATGCACAAGTAAACTAATCTAGAGTGATAGAAAGAGATTAGAAGTGGTTTGGGGACAGGAGTATAGAGAAGGATGGATTGCAAAGGAATCATAAAGAAACCTTGTGACATTGTGGAAGCATCCAGTATTTTGATTGCAGTGGTAGTTTCATGGGCCAAACTTATCTAATTGAACACTTTTAATATATGCTATTTATTATATATAAATTACAGCTCAACAAAATTGTTAAAAATTAAGAAGGAATTCTAATTAACCTTTTTTTTTTTTTACCATTTTTATGACTTACTGAAACTAATATTGTAGTAGATATTTAAAAAGAGACTTCCAAAGCAAAATATGAGGTGAGGGGTAATTATATCCTATCCTTGAACATTTTTTGTGTGTGTGTGCACGCACGTGTGAGTGCATGATGGGGGTAAGGATGGTGGCAGAGGTGCGGATAGGATAGAGGGAGGGGGAGAATCTTAAGTATCCTGACAGATATAAACTGAGCTTCTAGTTGTAAAAGATTCTTTATTTAATCCAGGAAAGTTCAAGGACACTGAGATAAATCCCTGCACACAAAAGGGTGGAAGGGATTGTGGAAGAGAGAGGTGGTCCCACAGGCTCTTTTTTTAAGACAAGACAGTTTTAGGGGAAACTATTTTCTTTTTTAATTTCTAAAATTTTGCTTTTCAAGAAAACCCAAACATTTTCCATAAAGATTCCTTTGGCAAGTATTAAAATATGTGGGAACAAAGAAAGAGACTTTTAGGGACAGAGAATAAGCTTGGAGAAACATTCTCAGCGAATCTGAAAATGATAAAATCTGACCCTACCATCTCCCTGTCAAGAGAGTTGTTATTCATTATCTGGCTCAGTCTCTCCCACCCTAACTCTTCAACCTGGGAAAATAATTTCTTCCTAAGTGCAGAATTACTCCAATGTTCTTCATCAACATCCACCTTCAGGTTTCTTTATACAGACCCTTTAGTACTGGGCAGATACTTTAGTTTAATTCTTCCTATAAGTTCTTTTTTTTCTTTTCTTTTTATTGAGGTATAATTGACTTACAAATATTATGTTAATTTCAGGCATACAGCATAGTGATTCAGTTTTTGTAGGTTATACTCCATTACAGGTTATTACAAGATAATAATTCCCTGTGCTATGCCATATATCTTGTTCCATGTGTATAGTATAGTCTTATCTATTAAAACCCACAAGTTTTCACAAGTCTATGTGTCATCATGGGCCATACTGAATGGCTTGGAACATCTTTCCTCATCCTCAATAGCTATGTTATTTCTACCTGACCAGATAAAGTGCACCTCTCTTTGAAGTCTCAAGTCTACCCACTTTCTTGACCCTTCCACTTCTTTCATGGGACATATATTTCGGCAGTAGCCTTTTCCCATGCTGGTCTATTCATACTTATAGCATATGCTTTGAATAATCCATTATTTTAGTTTCTCTGATTAGACTGTAATCATGAGAACAGGAAGCATGCCAAATAATTATCTAGCTCCTCCTTTCTGCTGGCCTAATATCCAACACACAACTCAATAAATATTCATTGATTAATGTACTGTAGGCCCATAACAGAGGAAGTAATGGAGCTGTGTATGAGTGAATTTTCAGAAATAATAATAACAATGCTGTATATTTGTAGCATGTGGCAGCTGAGTGCATGAGTTTTCGGGTCATACAAGCATCAGTTCAGTTCAGCCACTCAGTCATGTCCGACTCTTTGCGACCCCATGAGTCGCAGCACTCCAGGCCTCCCTGTCCGTCACCAACTCCCAGACTTCACTCAAACTCACGTCCATCGAGTCAGTGATGCCATCCAGCCATCTCATCCTCTGTCGTCTCCTTTTCCTCCTGCCCCCAATCCCTCCCACCATCAGAATCTTTTCCAGAGTCAACTCTTCACATGAGGTGGCCAAAGTACTGGAATTTCAGCTTTAGCATCATTCCTTCCAAAGAACACCCAGGGCTAATCTCCTTTAGATTGGACTAGTTGGATCTCCCTGTAGTCCAAGGGACTCTCAAGAGTCTTCTCCAACACCACAGTTCAAAAGCATCAATTCTCTGCTGCTCAGCTTTCTCCGCAGTCCAATTCTCACATCCATACATGACCTGGAATAACCATAACCTTGACTAGATGGACCTTTGTTGGCAAAGTAATGTCTTGCGGGGGGTGCTCCGCAGAAAGAGAGAGCAGTGGAACTTCCCTCAGCAAAGCCGAGGGGTCCCGAGGAGAGGTGAGCTTGCTGTCCGCCAACCCAGCCCCTCGGCGAGCGAGAGACAATCAAACGGGACAGACATTCCGTCTGAGCAGTTCCGCTTTATTGCCACAAACTCTTGGTTTATATAGGCAAGCAAGGGAGTTCTGCAAAGGACCTCCCATAGTTGCACCAATCACGTTAAAGGTCAAATTATAATATGCCATAGTTGCACCAATCACGTTAAAGGTCAAATTATAATATGCATATAAGGTTAAGTCGTCATGAGCTTAACAGGAGTCTATGGTAATCACACGCTGTCCACGTGTACAAAAGTCAAGAGAGCGGATCAAAAACTTTAACATAGGCTACTCCCCTATCTCTTCCGCTGGGCACCATCTTGGCTTCCCACCACAAAAGCTAGCCCTCTTTTTTTAAGGTTTCCCACGTAGGGCCCCACAATGTCTCTGCTTTTCAGTATGCTATCAAGGATGGTCATAACTTTTCTTCCAAGGAGTAAGCGTCTTTTAATTTCATATAAGCATAGGTTTAGGTAAAATACCGACTCTGCACCTTGCTAGGTCAAGTCACTTAAATTTGGAGTCTCAAATTTCTTCATATATAAAAAAGGAATAATATGTCTTTATAAAAGTGTACAGGTGAAATGAAATGTTTATTAAAGTAATTAATATGAAACATTAAAAATTTTCAATAATTGTAGCTTTGTATAGTCTTTAATATTTCAACATGGCTTTAGAATACATTCCCTAAAAAGAACACCAGACCTCAATAATATAGAGGAAGTTAATATTTTCATTTATTTTCTTGGGCTCCAAAATCACTGCAGATGGTGACGGTAGTCATGAAATTAAAAGATGCTTATTCTTTGGAAGAAAAGCTATGACCAACCTCAAGAGTCTTCTCCAACATCACAGTTCAAAAGCATGAATTCTTCGGCACTCAGCTTTCTTTATAGTCCAGTTCTCATATCCATACATGACTACCGGAAATACTATAGCTTTGACTAGATGAACCTTTGTCTGCAAAGAATTGATGCTTTTGAATTGTGGTGTTGGAGAAGACTCTTGAGAGTTGATCCTAAAGGAAATCAGTCCTAAATATTCATTGAAAGGACCGATGCTGAAACTAAAGCTCCAATACTTTGGATATCTGATGGCAAAGAACTGACTCATTGGAAAAGACTATTGATCCTGGGAAAGATTGAAGGCAGGAGGAGAAGGGGTCAACAAGAGGATGAGATTGTTGGATGGCATCATTGACTTTATGGATATGAGTTTGTGCAAGCTCCAGGAGTTGGTGGTAGACAGGGAAGCCTGGTGTTCTGGAGTCCATAGGGTCACAAAGAGTTGGACATGACTGAGTGAATTCAACTGACTGATGCAGGAATTGAGATTAGCAGATATTGTAATCTAATGGCAAACTCTTTGTAAATGGAAAAGAGAAGACCAAAACCCAAATTTTGTGACTCTACTCATCCTGAATTAGCTATGAATGAAGATGCTTTGTGGTAGAATGCAAGAGTTGACAATAAACAGTAATGACTTTGTGATTATCACTGCATTTTTTTTTGGCTGTGTCCTGCAGCATCTCAGTTCCTCCACCAGGTATTGAACCCAGGTCCCTGCAGTGGAAGCATAGAGTCTCAACCACTGGACCACCAGGGAAGTCCCTTATCATTGCATTTAAATTAATAAAGATGAAACAATAAATTCATGTATTTGGTGCTATGACCTAGAACAAGTATTGATACATTCTGAATCATTAAATTAATTTTATCCATAATGTAGAAGTACCAAACTAAGAAAAAATATGTGACCAGTCAGAAACAAGTGAAAGGCAAAAAAGAATACAGTGTGGTTGACCCCCCAACATCTATTTCATCTGTTTCATCCCAGATTTTAATATCATGTAATCTATACTTGTCTATTTATAAATTAACTTGTGATCCAATAATTCTGTGCAAACAGAAGTTGACTAGAGAGGCTTCTGGGAAATTTTGTTTTTCTCCTACGAATGTCAAAGAGGAAGTAATCTCTATGTCTTTTCTTTTTCTGGTTGTTCTCGTACCTATATGTGCCTCTTTAGAATTGCTGCAGCCATCTTTCCAGTAATAAAAGGAAGGTGATACTTTCAAAAATGGAAAAGCAGAGAGATGATGATGTCTTTGGGCATATCACTTCACTTTCTTGGAACCCACTCGGTTTTTAGTAAAGTGAAAATATTCATGTCCATAATGTTTAAGACAATTTAAATTGAGGTTTCTGCTGCTTGTAGTTGAGAAAATTTTAATATTACAACGAATCTCAGAAAATTTTGGGGAGAGGAGAATAGGAAAGAAGAATGTTGTTTCTATATTGGAGATGGAAAAAAATGTCACAAAGATTGTACCTAATAACAGCTTTTAATCCAAAGGTCCATTTATCCTTGCAAGCTGTATTCTGTAGCATCTCTAAATGTGACAAGGATTTCAAGCTTGCTTGTCAATTCGCTTAAACTGTGCATGACATTTTCAAGGAGAAGAAATAAAGTAATTGCCCGAGCCAGTGGGCTTCTTGGAGTCATCTTAAACTGATGGACCCCCTTTCACTAGGTGAAAATAAAATATATGGTGGAGGCAGGAAGGGAAATTTCAAAATGCTTTGAGAAAATGTCATGTAATCTGTCTTATTTGATGTAATAACCCATGGGAATTTCTAGGTAGGTGCTTGATTAGATGACAATAAGACCAGAAACTTCAAAGCCAAATTCCAAGATGAATTTGTGTCCTGCCACTTAGGAAGAGTGCTTCCCTGGTGGCTCAGCTGGTAAAGAATCGACCCACAATGCAGGAGACCTGGGTTCAATCCCTGGGTTGTGAATACCTTCTTGAGAAGGGAACGGCTACCCACTCCAGTATTCTGGCCTGGAGAATTCCAAGGACTGTATAGTCCACGGGGTCACAAAGAGTCGGGCACAACTGAATGACTTTCACACTCACTTAGGAAGACTTGCCACAGTGGGATTTTTAAGCTAGTGGTTTGATTTTGTCTAAATCACATAATCTCTTTGTTTCAATTCTCTCTGGCCATGAAACAAAAGTACAGATTCCTGTTCTAGATATCTCAGAGTGATAGTGTAGCAACAATAAGGACATTATATATTCTCCCAGCACTCAAAAATGACTTGCCCACAATAGGCACCTGATAAATAATTGAAAAATAGTGCAAAGCAGTTTGGATTTAAGGTCTAGACAAAAAGGGTCTAAACAAACAACTAGATTGCTGACTGGGCAAATCTGCATGGAAAGGTATTTTGTTTTGCCTGATATCAATTATGGTTTCAAATGCTTACCTGGGAAACAATTCATTGGTCTGGTTTCTGAAACATACCAGAATATAATTGGCATAAGTTTTTTTTTAATATATTTTAAGGCTTACAACAGATATATTTAATGGGAAATATTCCTTGTAATAAAATATTTCATTTTGTTAGTGTTCTTATATAAAGTTATATTATTTTTTTTAAAGAAATACATAGACTTGCTTTACTCCATTGCCAGAAAGTAGAGCCTTTCAAGTTAGAGTGATCATTTCATCTTTTAGGATGAGCCCATAAAGCTTCTCAGACACCCAGCATGAATGGACAGCTTCATACCATCCAGGGTGAGGTAACAAGGCTGGGTTATTTCTTTAGGAGCACCCTCAACTCTTTGTATCAGTAAATATTTCCTTTGGGGCTTGTTTTCTAACGAGAGAAATCTTGCAAACTCCCATCCACGATTCATGGGCTTGAATGCCAGTGTTTTTAGAGTCAAGTATCAGAAGAGAATTGAGGATTTCCTTGTTCATGGAACAAATTTTTGTGATACCCCTGAAATATTTCTCTGACCTCTAGAGTTTCTTGGAGGCTCTTTCAAGAGAGTAAGCCTGTTGTCTTTTTCTCAGGAGGCAGGGAAAAGAACCAGATATCCACTAACTGTTTACACAACTTTTTGAATAATTTTCCTCAGTCCCAAATGCTTCCTATTTCCAGCAGTTTCATTATTCAGGAATTCCTTAGTATTTCTGGGGTTCTCTGATGGAGATTAACATGTGTTTGAGATACTTCAATCAATACAACAAATTTATTCAAGAAATATGTATCAATATTGTTACTTGGCACAATATTGTCATTAGGCACTTGGGATATAATAGTAAAGAAAACAAAACTCCCTCTTTTCAAAGAGTTTACAGAATGTAAGAAATAGTCAATAAACAAGACACATACTAACTGAATAAATAGTTTAATATTCTGGGGACCAGTAAGTGGCATGAAAAAAAGTTAGTGTAAAGGACAAACCTAGACAGCCAACTAAAAAACCAGAGACATTACTTTGCTGACAAAGGTCCATCTAGCTAAAGTTACGGCTTTTCCAGTAGTCATGTATGGATGTAAGAGTTGGACCACAAAGAAAGCTGAGCACTGAAGAACTGATGCTTTTGAACTGTGATGTTGGAGAAGACCCTTGAGGGTCCCTTGGACTGCAAGGAGATCAAACCAGTCAGTCCTAAAGGAAATCAGTCCTGAATATTCATTGGAAGGACTGATGCTAAAGCTCCAATATTTTAGCCACCTGAAGCAAAGAACTGACTCATTGGAAAAGACCCTGACTCTGAGCAAGATTGAAGGCAAGAGGAAAAGGGGACAACAGAGGATGAGATGGTTGGATGGCATCACCAGCTCAATGGACATGCGTTTGAGCAAGCTCTGGGAGTTGGTGACGGACAGGGGAGCCTGGTGAGCTGCAGTCCACGGGGTCACAAAGAATGGGACATGACTAAGTGACTGAACTGAACTGGCTGAAAGGACCTGGGGGTGTCAGGAGATAAAGGGCAGGTAGAAATTTTTTAAAAAGGTGGTCATATTTTTAGTGAGACTGTGCATTTTGATTAAGATTTGATGGAAGCAAAAAAGTTATCTAAAGTAATACCTGGGGCAAAGTGTTGCCAGAAGAGGGAAATTCCAGCACCTATGTTCTGAGGTGAGAATGTAGTGTTTGATGATCAGCAAAGAGGCCAGTGTGGCCAGAGTATAAGGAGTGAAGAGAAGACTGGGGAGGTGATGAGGAAGGCAGAGAGGTGGCAGGGTTGAGAGCTGGAGGCATGCTCTGCTTATAGTGTAAATGTATCAACAAAGGCTTTTATTCCAAAGGAAATAGCATGCCAGAACAGGGTGTTAAAAAGCAGAGATATCACTTTGTTGACAAAGGTCCATATAGTCAAAGCTATGATTTTTCCATTATCCATGTATGGATGTGAGAGTTGGATCATAAACCAGGCTGAGTGCTGAAGAATTGATGATTTTGAATTGTGGTGCTGGAGAAAACTCTTGAGAGTCCTTTAGACAACAGGGAGATCAAATCAGTCAATCCTAAAGGAAATCAGCCCTGAATATTCATTGGAAGGACTGATGTGGAAGCTCTAATAATTTGGCCTCCTGATGCAAAGAGCTGACTCACTGGAAAAGACCCTGATGCTGGGAAAGATTGAGGACAGGAGGTGAAGGGAGCAATGGAGGACAAGATGGTTGGATATCAACATCAACTCAATGAACATGAGTTTGAACCAACTCTGGGAAAAAGTGAAGGAAGGGAAGCCAAGAGTGCTGCAGTCCATGTGGTTACAAAGGGTTGGACACCACTGAGCAACCAAACAACAGAGTGTTAGTCAGAGAAATGACATGACCCGATTCAGATTTTAGGAATGTCACTGGTGCTGTGTTGTGAATACATCGAATGAGGAGCAGGAGAGAAACAAATGTACTTAGTTAAGAACTGTTTCATTTGTTCAAGCAAGAAATAATAGTAGATATACTTGTTTCCCAAGACTGCCATAACACATGACCACAAACTAGGTTGCTTAAGCCACAAAAATTTATTCTCTCATGGTCTGAAAACTAGAGGGTGAAATCAAGGTGTCAGTCAGCAAAGCCATGATCCCTCTGAGGGCCTAGGGGAAAATTCTTTCTTGCATCTTCCAGCTTTCAACAATCTTTGTTCGCCAGCAGTCCTTGGTATTCCTTGTCTTGTGGCATCACAACTCCAATCTCTGCCTTTGTCTTTGAATCTCCATTTTTTTTTCTTAAAAAGACAGCAGTCCTCGGATTTAAGGCCCAGCCTAACCAAGCATGTTGCTACAAAAAATCCAGTATGACCTCATTTTAACTTTATTACATCTATAAAGACTTCATTTCCAAATAAGGTCACATGTATAGGTATCAGAGTTTAGGGCTTCAAGATATCTTTTGGGGAAGCACAATTTAACATATATTTGGGGGACAATGGGTAGTACTCAGAGAGATGGTCTGAAGTGATGAGATTCTGGGTGTATTTGAAGGTAGATCCAGCGGAATTGTCTGAGGACACTTATGAAGTGAAGTTGCTCAGTCATGTGCGACTCTTTGCAGTCCTATGGACTGGAGCCTACCAGGCTCCTTCCTACCTGGAATTTTCCAGGCAAGAGTACTGGAGTGGGTTGCCATTTCCTTCTCCAGGGAATCTTCCCAACCCGGGGATTGAACCCAGGTCTCCCAAAAATTGTAGGCAGACACTACCCCCTGAGCCACCAGGGAAGCCCAAGGGAGGTCACAGATGCTGGATATTAAAAAGAGAAAGGCTCCAAGGTTGGCTGACACCTGAAGTTTTCATTTTCCCTAGTCTATTAATCCAGTTACCACTCACGCATCTGTTTTTTTTTTTTTTTTTTAAGCTTTCTTAACTTTGTTGCTGTTTGATCCTTTTCAGCATTTTCCCTCAGGGGGTTATAGCTTTAAAAAGATCACTAGTTAGGCATTTTAGTGGAAAGGAGTTGTAGGAACCACATACATGTAGCCTGCAATATTTATCCAGAAGTTCTCTCCAGGGGTAAATCCAAACTTTGTGGAGGCTGAAGCTTAGACATTTTCAGGGCCCACTTTAATAAAAATAAACAAACACAAAATTAGATAGCATAGCAGTGTTGCCCTTAAACAAGGATAAGAGAGGTCTCATGCACAGGAGTTTCAGCAAACTCCGGGAGATGGGGAAGGACAGGGAAGCCTGGCGTGCTGCAGTCCATGCGGCTGCAGAGTCAGACATGACAGCGACTGGACAACAGCAAAAACTATATAATAGTTAAAAAGTGGATAATGTGGCGTCATTATCAATAAAATAAATGTCTAAAACACTTGATTATTATGTCTAGTGCTTTTGATAGAATAAAAGAATTAAGGCAATAAATCCTATAACTTATGAATTGTATACATCTTTATGTTTCTACTGGAGAAGGAAATGCAACCCACTCCAGTATTCTTGCCCGGAGAATTCCATGGACAGAGGAGCCTGGAGGGCTACAGTCCATGGGGTCACAAAGAGTTGGGCACGACTGAACAGCTAACAAACACACATCATTCCTTTAGGAGAATACTCAGCCATGTACAATAATTAATTTTAGTTATTGAAAGTTGATTACCTTACAGTCGCCTAAAAACAGTATATTTTTTACATTTTTTCCTAATTTATCATTATGGAGGTGGTAGAGTTGTCAAGCTTGGAGAATATATTTTTTAAAACTTAGATAATTAGAATATGGTATAGATGCATTTTTGTTGCCCACTTCCCTTGTTCTCAAGAAAGTTAAGAGTGATGGAAAAATGAAAAAATGACTTAAAATGAGAAAGAAAATTCAGGACAATTTACACATTCAAAAAATGGTCATATACACATTTCCACAATTCCAGATAAATAATCACAGTATTCTTTTTTACACTAATTTATTGAGTGACCGTGAAGGACAGGGAAGCTTGGCTTGGTGCAGTCCATGCAATCTCACAAAGTTGGACATGACTTAGTGACTGAACAACAACAACAGCTATGTTTTTTCCTCTAGTTATTGAATAAATACTCTTTGATTGCCTCTTCATTTGACAAAACTTTTATATTTTAATAGAGAAAGTATTAGTGTTATTTAGTGTTTGTTATAGCATGAAAATTTAAAATTTTTTCATAATATTAATAGTTTGGAAAATATTTTGTCTTCACAAGTCATTATTTGTAATGTTCTGGAAACAAGAAGACTTGTTATCAAGTATTTTCAATATGTGAATTTTTATACTCTCTCTGTTGTCACTGCTATAGTTTGTGTCCTATAAACAAAAGAGTTCTGATAAAGTCTATTTCGTGTGGTTCCCACCAAAAGACGTGGGAAGACTCTGTAGAGGTTGTGTTTAGAACCCAATATGATATGTCATCAAGTCTGTTCCTGACAGGAGATAGCTTTTATGTTTACTGTGTATTGAGATTCTAATTCTTCAGTGACAAATTCATAAATCTTATGACTATAACAGTTCCCATAAGGACACTTTCTGATCATACTACAACCTCTGGCATTGCATTCGCTGTCACAACACAAGGTGCATTGACACCATGGTCCGTAGGAGGACACCTAGAGGCCATGCCTACACTGAAATGGACACCAACAACTTACCTCCACCACAGACACACCTGGAATTATATATATATATTCAACATTCAGGAAACTAAGATCATGGCATCTGGTCCCATCATTTCATGGCAAATAGATGGGGAAACAGTGGAAACAGTGTCAGACTTTATTTTTCTGGGCTCCAAAATCACTGCAGATGGTGACTGCAGCCATGAAATTAAAAGACACTTACTCCGTGGAAGAAAAGTTATGACCAACCTAGATAGCACATTAAAACCTTTGTTGACAGACTTTGTCCGGCTAGTCAAGGCTATGGATTTTCCAGTAGTCATGTATGGATGTGAGAGTTGGACTGTAAAGAAAGCTGAGAGCCAAAGGATTGATGCTTTTGAACTATGGTATTGGAGAAGACTCTTGAGAGTCCCTTGGACTGCAAGGAGATCCAACCAGTTCATCCTAAAGGAGATCAGTCCTGGGTGTTCTTTGGAAGGACTGAGGTTGAAGCTGAAACTCCAATACTTTGGTCACCTGATGTGAAGAGCTGACTCATTTGAAAAGACCCTGATGCTGGGAAAGATTGAGAGAAGGAGGAGAAGGGGACTACGGGGATAAGATAGTTGGATGGCATCACTGACTCAATGGACATGGGTTTGGGTGGACTCTGGGAGTTGGTGTTGGACAGGGAGGCCGGGCGTGCTGCTATTCATGGGGTCACAGGGAGTCGGACACGACTGAGCGACTGAACTGAACTGATTCAGTTTAAGTTCAGTCACTCAGTCATGTCCGAATCTTTGTGACCCCATGGACTGCAGCACTCCAGGCTTCCCTGTCCAACACCAACTCCTGAAGCTTGCTCAAACTCATATCCATTGAATCGGTGATGCCATCCAACTGTCTCATCCTCTGTCATCCCCTTCTCCTCCTGCCTTCAATCTTTCCCAGCATCAGGGTCTTTCCCAGTAAGTCAGTTCTTCGCATCAGGTGGCCAAAGTATTGGAGTTTCAGCTTCAGAATCAGTCCTTCCAATAAATATTCAGGACTGATTTCCTTCAGGACTGACTGGTATGATTTCCTTGCAATCCAAGGGACTGTCAAGAGTCTTTTCCAATGCCATAGTTCAAAAGCATCAATCCTTTGGCTCTCAGCTTTCTTTATAGTCCAATACATCTGTACTGAATACTGGAAAAACCATAGCTTTGACTAGATGGACCTTTGTTGATAGAGTAATGTCTCTGCCTTTTAATATGCTGTCTAGGTTGGTCATAGCTAGACACAAGGACACTTTCCGATCATAATACAACCTCTGGCATTGCATTTGCTGTCACAGCACTAGGTGCACTGGCCCCGTAGACCATAGGAGGACACCTAGAGGCCATGTCCGTGTTGAAATGGATATCAACGAAAACTTACCTCCACCACAGACATGCCTGAGAATCATATATATATATATGTATGTATGTATGTATATATATATACACACACACATATGTGTATATATATGTGTATATATATATATATACACACACATATGTGTGTGTGTATGTATATATATATATATATATATATATATATATATTCCAGTAAGCTCAAACTAAGTGTATCTCCAAGTCACCCTCTTTTAATCCAGGGCCATCAAATGCCTATTGCTTTTCCAATGCCACTCAGATACCCAATTGAGACTGGAGAGAAATCTGACTCTGTAAACTATTATAGTTACATACCTCAGTTTTTCAAGTTCAGAGATAATATGTGACCATAGGCACACACTGCTAGGCTCCTCTATCTGGGTCTTGGTAGAAAGTGAAACTGTTAGTCACTCACTTGTGTCTGACTCTGTGATTCCGTGGAGAGTGACCCACTAGGCTCCTCTGTCCATGGGACTCTCCAGGCAAGAATACTAGAGTGGGTAGCCATTCCCTTCTTCAGGGATCTTCTCCTCCCAGGGGTTAAACCCAGGTCTCCTGTATTACAGGCAGACTCTTTACCATCTGAACCACCAGGGAAGCCTAGGCACTTGTGCAAAGGGAGGGCTCTGCCACTTAAACTTCATTAGTTTCACAGCTTCCTCTCTGCTTCCCGTATAAAGTTGGCTTGATCTCGCCATTGATTGCTCCAAAAGCTTGGCTGGCCAAAAGCTTGGGGGAGGGAGGGCTCTTCAACTTCAGATGTTTTCAATCACTTTATATTGGATAATGAATATAGTATAGACCACACAGACTTCAGAATTGTTTGCAAAGCTCAGCCCTAGGACTTTTAAAATAAAATTAAGATCAGGTAGTAGATAACCAACTTTTGTTTCTCAGAAGCTGAAAAAAGCAAGTGTAGAATTGAGCCTTAATACTGCAGCACACAGCGAAGAAGAATGAACTGAAATGAAAGTACAATCTAGAAGAAAAACTTCAGAACAGTGTAGCAGGATGAGAGCCCTGCTGCTACCGTTTTTGATTCCTTCCAAACGCGGTGCTCACATGTGTCCATGTGAGGCCACGTCATGCTACTGGGTGATGTGTGGGTCAGGGGGTGCTGGCTCTGGGTTCTCACTCAGCAACATGAAGAAATCAATTTTAATCCTCCAGGGAGGACACACTGCAACTAAAGGTCACCAAACAACCAATTTCCTTGAGACCCTTGAGTCTTAAGAAAAGATTTCCCCAAATTGCCACACCTCAAATTTTGGTTCTTTAGGTGAAAGCATGCATATAGTGCATTTTATATTTCTACCCATTTTTACCTGTATAGGAGGGAGGAAGTGGGGAGAGGCATGTACATACAAATACAGATAATTATCTGAATGCTGTTGCTGCTAAGTCACTTCAGTCGTGTCTGACTCTGTGCGACCCCATGGATGGCAGCCCACCAGGCTCCCCTGTCCCTGGGATTCTCCAGGCAAGAACACTGGAGTTGGTTGTCATTTCCTTCTTCAATGCATGAACGTGAAAAGTGAAAGTCGCTCAGTCGTGTCCGACCCTCAGCAACCCCCATGGACTGCGGCCCACCAGGCTCCTCCGTCCATGGGATTTTCCAGGCAAGAGTACTGGAGTGGGGTGCCATTGCCTTCTTTGAATTATCTGAATAATCTGGTTCAAAAATGTCTGCTTTGACTATGCATCCCAGGAGTTGTAATCAAGCCAATAAAAACACTGATTGCTGTACTCATCCATGAAAGGAAAAGTGACTTGAATTTTGGGGGGAAATCCATTTCTTTTGGGGAGCTTCCCAAATGGCTCAGTGATAAAGAATCCACTTAACAATGCAGGAGACACAGGAGACTCAGGTTTGATCCCTGGGCCGGGAAGTTCCCCTGGAGGAGGAAATGGCAACTCACTTCAGTATTCTTGCCTGGAAAATCCCGTAGACAGGAGAGCCTGGTGGGCTACTGTTCATGTGGTTGCAAAGAGTTGGATATGACTGAACATGCACACAAAGGCAGGACTTTGTTTTGAACAATGCCTGTGAGAATTAAATATTTTAGTAGGATTTAGAATGATGAGTGAAGGAGTAGTAAAGTTAGAAGCATAAAACACACATAAGTGTCTCAAAGAAGACCTCTCCTTTGTTTGTTTCCTGGCCTAGTTTAATTCATTTAATTCCTATGGCCCTCAATTTTCTCATCTGTAAAAGGGATGAAAATGTCCAGTCTATCAATATGGATTGGTTGTGAATATCAAACTCATAACCAACCAACCAAAAAAAAAAAAAAAAAGATAATTATGAGTATCAAATAAGGAAACTGTATGTAGAAATGCTTTTTTAGAAGGAAATGTTACAAACATAAGACATCACTGTGCTTTTTGAACATCTGAAACTAATGCCTTAGAGAAACAGGTTTTTGGACTGAGGTTGGGGGAGAAGGCAATAGCACCCTACTCCAGTAATCTTGCCTGGAAAATCCCATGGACGGAGGAACCTGGTAGGCTGCAGTCTATGGGGGTTGCTGAGGGTTGGACATGACTTAGCGACTTCACATTCACTTTTCACTTTCATGCATTGGAGAAGGAAATGGCAACCCACTCCATTGTTCTTGCCTGGAGAATCCCAGGGATGGGGGAGCCTGGTGGGCTGCCGTCTCTGGGGTCGCACAGAGTTGGACATGACTGAAGCCACTTAGCAGTAGCAGTAGCAGGGGGTAATGTACAGAAAAGAAGAGACATGAAGGGATGAACTGAGAAGAAAGTAACCTTAGACTGGATGGTAGACAGTGTGAGGGCATCACAGAGACCCTGGGGGAGTTTTGAATAAGAGCATGGGACAACCAAACAGAGTAGTGTGGGAGGATCATGAAAGGGGATTTTACCTACTGTGAAGAACAATTTTACAAATTCTGTGTGGAAAACATCCAGGGATATAATATGCCAAAAAACATAATGGATACAATACAACATTGCTTAGAGATTCCCTTGCAAGTCATTAGAAGATGCATTGACTTATTCAAGTTGCTATCCCTTTAAAGTGGAATAACACCAAGTAGCAAATCATCATTCCCCCAAAAGTATTTATTAAGAACTCATTTGTCCACAGTTCTATTGTGTGAAATCCAATGGACTAGGAAACCTATTTTAGTTTCTGTATAGATCCAGCTATTAAAAGGCTACAGGAAATAGAATGGGTTTATTATCAGATTTGTAGACACAATGAAGTTAGTGCTCAAACTCTGCCTAGTTCCTTCATCCTAAACTCAGCACTTTGGTAATTCAGTAAAAAAAAAAATAATAATAAAAAAATAACAGAAACAAAAAGATCTAGTTTGACTGTAATGGAAAGTATTCACAAGGGTTCCAGTGAAACCACACTTAGACTCAAAGCTTTGAGAATATTATGCTTCTTTAAAAATGGCTAAAACACTCACATATTGAAGAGCTTGATGTTGATCATAATAATTTTGAGACTTCTTTTCTGGCTGAAAGCAAACATGCTGTGTATCCTGAACTCGAGAAATAGGGAAAAGAGTACATCAAGATTGTATATTGTCACCCTGGCTATTTAACTTATATGCAGAGTACATCATGAGAAATGCTGGGCTAGATGAAGCACAAGCTGGAATCAAGATTTCCAGGAGAAATATTGATAACCTCAGATATGCAGATGACACCACCCTTATGGCAGAAAGCAAAGAAAAACAAAGAATCTCTTGATGAAAGTGAAAGAGGAGAGTGAAAAAGTTGGCTTAAAACTCAACATTCAGAAAATGAAGATCATGGCACCCGGTGCCATCACTTCATACCAAATAGATGGGAAACAATGGAAACAGTGAGAGAGTTCATTTTGGGGGGCTCCAAAATTACTGCAGATGGTGACTGTAGCCATGAAATTACGAGATGAGTCTCCTTGGAAGAAAAGCTATGACCAGCCTAGATAGCATATGAAAAAGCAGAGATATTACTTTGCTGACTAAGGTCTGTCTAGTCAAAGCTATGGTTATCAGTTCAGCACAGTTCAGTTCAGTTGCTCAGTCATGTCCGACTTATTGTGACCCCATGGCCAGCAGCACATCGGGCCTCCCTGTCCATCACCAACTCCTGGAGTTTACTCAAACTCATCGAGTCAATGATGCCATCCAATTGTCTCAACTTCTGTCATCCCCTTCTCCTCCCACCATCAATGATTTTCCCAGTAGTCATATATGAATGTGAGAGGTGGACTATAAAGAAAGCTGAGCACTGAAGAATTGATGCTTTTGAAATGTGGTGTTAGAGGAGACTCTTGAGAGTCCCTTGGACTACAAGGAGGTCAAACCTGTCCATCCTAAAGGACATCAGTCCTGAGTATTCATTGGAATTATTGATGCTGAAACTGAAATTCCAATACTTTGGCCACCTGATGCAAAGAACTGACTTACTGGAAAAGACCCTGATGCTTGGAAAGATTGAAGGCAGGAGGAAAAGGGGATGACAGAGCATGAGATGGTTGGATGGCATCGCCAACTCAACAGACATGAGTCTGAGCAAGCTTTGGGAGTTGGTGACGGACAGGGAGGCCTGGAGTGCTGCAGTCCACGGGGTTGTAAAGAGTTGGACCTGACTGAGCAACTGAAATGAACTGACTCTGGTTCAAAACATGCTAGATTAAGGTCTTTTGGCACTCTTGCTTTATTAAGACCAGGCTGTTTGGTGACATTACATTGAGAAGAAGACACTTCTTTTCTGCATCATGAGTTCATGCTTGGGAATCTCAGTTTCTTATACTAAATAGCACATAAGAGTTTGCCTGCTCTTGGGAAAACTCACGTGGACCTGGCAGGTTTCTTGCAGTGACAGAGAGTGGCCAATGAGGGCAGCAAAAAGGAGCAGCCCAGGAGCAAGTGGACCACAAAGCATTTCTTTGTTGTTCAGCCACTCAGTGGTGTCCGACTCTTTGTGACCCCATGGACTGTAGCCCACCAGACTCCTCTGTTCGTGGGATTTTCCAGGCAAGAATACTTGAGTGGGCTGCCATTTCCTTTTCCAGGGTATCTTCCCAACCAAGGGATCAAACTCATGCCTCTTGTGTCTTCTGCATTGACAGTTGGGTTCTTTACCAGCTGAGCCACTGGGGAAGCCCCACAAGCATTTCTATCTGTGATATTTGTCACCCAAGAAGGCAAAATAACAGCAGAAAACTGGGAGAATTACATGTGTCAGGCAGCAAGGAGAGCACTGAGAGATACAGAACAGGAAAGCAATTGTGAAAAAGAGCCTGTTGTCACACGAAAGAAATGCCAGATAGAGTCTGAAAATTAATGTGAACAACCTGATGGGCAAATAGAAATCAAAATCTGAGACTGCTCGTGGAATTTTGGGGTGAGGAGCAACTGTGGCATAATATGACCAGCAGACAATTTTGTTTGCTAGACTCCCAGCTTTTACAAAACTGAAGTGTCAGTTATCATATTTTGGGATTAAGTCCCTATTTTAAAAAAATTTTAACTGTTTTATACTTGTACAAAGCATGTATAAAAACCTGTCTAATAAAGTCATTGAATGGTAATACGTTTTTATTGTGTGATACATATTTACTGCGTGCCAGGAAATATGCAAAGTATCAACAAAATAAAGGCAATTATGTGTTTAGAGTTATTTTTCATTGTTATTATTACTTAGGCTAAGTTTTGAAAGCTCAGCAATGGATATTGTTAGTTTCCTATTCAGCATTCATCCTTACTTCCTCCTTCCTAAGAAAACCCTACTTTTTCCTACTTTTATTTTAATTAAAATTTTCTTTTAGTCATTCATCCTTCTTCCTTCAGCCTGTGGATCAGTATACCCTCAAGCCTAGAACTGAACCCTCATTCATTTATTCATTCCTGTGTAGACCAATTTGATACACTTGCACAAAAGTCCTGACTGGTTCTGCGTTTGACATGACATACAACTTCAGCCAATGAGAATGAAGAGAAGTGCTCTGGGGAATTATTTTAAAGCTCCACTTAAACTTTCCATGAGGACTCTGAGGATTTACCACTTTCCAGAAATCAAAGCCTAGTTGTATGGAGTTAGGATTCAATCCCAGACCTAATTTCACTTTTAGTCAAATCATGTTCTCCCTCAAAAGATGTAAACATATTAATTCCTAGAACTTGTTAATACGTTACCTAATATGGCGTATGGTATATGCCATGGTATTTGAGGATGTGACTAAGTTAAAGATCTTGAGATGGGGCGGTTGTCTTGGATTATCCAGGTGGGCCCTACAAGGCTTGTCAGAAGAAGAGAGCAGGGTCAGAGTAAGAGAAGGTGCTGTGGTGACAGAAGTATATCAAAGTGACGCAGCCTTGAGCTAAGGAAAGCAGTCCTGCTCTGGAAGTTGTAGAAGTTTCCCCCATGAGCAGATCCTCACTTAGAGCCTCTAGAAGTAACTCAGTTCTACCGACACCTTAATTTTAACCATGTTGGTGACCCATCTTGGATTTCTGGCCCCCAGAATAGTGGGGTAATAAATTTGTGTTAAGTCACTAAGTTTGTGGTAAATTGTTACAGTAGCAATAAAAAACTAACACATCACATAAGCATAGTGTGATATTTCATATATATCAGAAATATGATCAATTTTTAAAAAAGAAATGAAGTAGATATAAATTTTCAAATTTAACTAACCTACAACTCTGTACAAACATTACAAATTTTTTCACCAAGTGAAAACAGAAATGACTTTTATGATATTTAGGTAATCTGACTCCTGTATTAGTAATAAAACCTGTTTACTATCTGGATATTTTTGTTGAGTGTTTACAATTACTTGTATATCTTCATTTTGGCTTAAATATTATATGATGTCTTGATTGACTGTATACTGCCGACCTCAGAACAGATGTGCCCCAATCATGAAAAATGTTTATGTTGGAAGAACATGTTGGTTTACCTCTTAGACTAGTTCAGTCTACCTTGTTTTAAAGTATAAATAGAAGTAAGAGAGCTTCCTGAGGAATTCAAGCATTTCACAAAACAGGAACAAAAGTTATCTGCCACAAATGATATTTTTTCCTATGGAAATTATATTGCTCTTTCAAATGACAGCCATCCTGTTATCTTGGCTAAGCTTTGTGCAATGGATTTTGGAATCATTTTCATGGAGATGGTTACTAAGAGTTGTGTCTAGTGACCTTGAATTGATTTAGATATTGAAAAGACCATCAGTTTACTATGCATAATCTGCCAAAGGCACCCACTTTTCCATGGAAATGGGAATAATCAAAAAGCCTGCATATATCATGGATATAGATTTTTTGCAGGCCTCAGAAAGGAAGAGAAATATATACATTTCAGTGGAAGGCGTTCTTTAAAACATTCTACTCCAACTATAGCCACAATAGTCCAGAGGGGGCATTTAATTCCAACTTAAAAATGACAGTATAATATTCTTTCTGATGCAAGGTTTACCATGGATCCTCTTTTAGGCTTATACTGTTTGTTGATAAGAACTTCGTAGATGTTGTTATCATGTCTTATACAGGAAGATAACAGCCAATAGAAACCACCAGATTTTCCACCTCCCATCTGTCACTTCCTCATTCCCTGATGGCTCAGAGGTAAAGGATCCTCCTGTAATATAGGACATGCAAGAAATGCAGGTTTGATCCCTGGGTCAAGAAAATCCACTGGAGGAAGAAATGGCAACCCACTGCAGTATTTTTGTCTGAAAAATCCCACAGACAGAGGAGACTGGTGGGCTACAGTCCAAGGGGTCACAAAGAGTCAGACACAACAGAGCACATCTATCATAGAAATTAGCCTTGAGTAAATAGAACTGGGAAGATTTTCCAGAACCTTCTATAATAGTCAGTTACCAGTATGGAACATTTAGGGGGCACAAATCCTGCTTTCCTTACTATCTACCTATTTGTGCGCACTTGTGCTAAGTTGCTTAAGTCATGTCTAACTCTTTGCAATGCTATGGACTGTAACCCACCAGGCTCCTCTGTCCATGCGATTTTCCAAGCAAGAATACGGAAGTGGGTTACCATTTCCTTCATCAATGTACCTACGCAACTTTAGACAGTACAATTTACTTTCCCTTTTTTAAAAAATGAAACCATTAGCATATCTAACTCATAGGACTGATGTCAGCATGAGATAATCCATTTCTAGAATCTGAAGTTTATTAAATATTCAATAAAAATTCCTGTTTTTGTCTTCACCCGGTTTTAGCTGAGAATTTGCATGTCAAATAAAAATGTGTTCTGGCTATTGCATGATCTGTGTTTACTATTTTATTATTTATACAGCAAGACTTAGTCCTTGTTAGGTACTGTGGGCCTGGATTAAGGTGAGTGTCTATTAATCTAATTGAGATCGTGAGGCCCTTTCCATCATATAATGCTGTCTTCCTCTTTTGAACTCATTTGAACCACAAGGTGAAAGACGCAGTAATTCTTTTAGGGCCACCAAAATGATGAAGTGGGGATATACCTGTTAATTCTATATCTACTTGAAAAACACATAATTCATAAAAGCTCTAACAATGAGGTGCCCACCCTGCTGTGCTTAAGAGTTTAAGTCAGGAAGTGCGGGAAGGAATATGTTATAAGCTGAGGGAAATGCTGCTGAGGAGTCAGAGTACTTATATTCATTTTGGCTTCCTCAGTGTCCCAACAGAAACATGTATTTGTAAGAAGGAAGGTATAGTTAGTTAGGGAATTGCTACTTGTAACTAAATTCTGTCTTGGAGACAATTAAGTTTCTTGTCCATAATCATCCAAAGAGCTATAGGTTTACACAGAAATGCTCTGATACAATTTACGCCCTTAAGGATGCTGTAGGGAAAAAGACACAATTTGAACATAAATACATGTAAAAGAGGAGATGGATGATAAAATGCCAATAGAGTGTTATGCCTAGTTATAGTATAGTATAATGTTAAAGTATACATTGATGAAGGAAAAATTTCATAGGACCACTGAAGTTAGCCCCCCTAAAAGCACACCAAAGCAGGAGACACAAGTTCCATCCTTGGCTTAGGAAGATTTCCTGGAGAAGAAAATGGCAACCCACTCCAGTATTCTTGTCTGGGAAATCCCACGGACAGAGAATCCTGGTGGGCTACAGTCCATGGGGTCACAAAAGAATTGGGCAAGATTGAGTGACTAAACAGCAGCAATAACAAAAGAAGAAGCAGCCTCTTATTCATAGAAGGGTTCTTTCTGGATCCAGGCTTGAGGCCTCGGGAGTGGCTATGCCTGGGAACAGAAGCAGCTGTGAGAAAGGTCATGATAGAGCAAATACAGAGAATAGTGCCAGCTACCACGGTCTCCACCTAACTGCTAGGTCAGAGCCTACCAAGATTCCAGAAATTCCCTCTGAGGTCTCTGCAGGAGACCCTGGTCACTCTTCAAGTTAAACACTTCACTTTGCTTCTGGGCTGTCAGCGTGGCTTGTCCAGGCTCCATCTTATTCTTATCTTACCCTCGTGCTCTCCTTGAGGTTTCTGGAACAAGCAATGTATCCCTGGGACATATCTGAGACAATGTACTTGGACGTCTTTTGGACATTCACAGTACCAAGAGATATTTGGAAAATATCGACAAATAGTTCCAGCTACTTCTGGCTACAGGTTTAAAAGCTGGAGTCAGTTTATTTGATCACCAACATTTTCAGCATGTCCGTTATTCAGGCTTCTGCAGAACGTTCAGCAGTAGAAAAATGACTCTTAATGGCTTGTGATCTAAGAGAGGAGAGATACAGGCCTGCACAAAGAAATATCAAAAATGACAAAAGAAATAAAATTCTAAGTGGATGTTAAAATAGGATGCTTTGTGTCTGAGATGAGGTCCCAAAGGCCAACTATACAATAAGTGCTAAGAAGCCGCATGTCTGGAGGTGGAGTTACCATGAAGTTAAAGAAACTTGAGCTTCAGGGTTTCTCACGTGCATGAGCACCTCCCAAGACCCTATATTTAAACATACACTAAAACTTTGTGCTTTTCCTTTCAAGAGGGCTCCTAGAATTGTTTAAGCTTAGGCAGTGCAAATTTTGGATCATTTACTGTGGAACAGAGGTTTTCACACAGGAGTTTAAATGTATTTTACCAACACTTTCCAAGAGGTATGTAGCATAGATAGTTTTACGAGTATCAGTTTCCATATCTTCAGCTTCTGTATGTGTTATTTTAGTGGATTGATTTTACCTAAAAATACACCTGTGGTCCAAGTGTCATGCTGCTTTTTCTTTTCCATTTTCTCCTTTGCAATCCTCATTCTCCTTCTTTACTAAAGAAACTCATAACTGGTTCTGAATCTTAATGTGGTGACTTTTTTCCCTCTGGGTTTAAAAATATTCAGGTTCCAGACAAAGAAATTTCATAAAATACTGCTCTTGGAGAAGATTCTCTAATCTAGATGTTTCCTAACATCATTACCTGACAGTTTCTATTAGGTGCGACACGTGACATAAGAAGTGGACTATTTTGGCCATGTTGGCAGGCTCCAAATTTAGATAATTATTTTCATTTAGATTCATTGCCCTTTCTGTCCACTGAAAATTGATAAAAGAATATGAAGACTATGAAGAATCCAACAAGGACAAAACAAAGAAAGGTGGAAGTGAAGTGCCTACCTTCATCCATACAGCAATCTCTTTGACTTTGTCTGTCTATCTATCTATCTTCATCAATCTTCTATCACTGTTATTAAAAAACTGCTATAAACTTGGTGGCTTAAAATTTCTTCTCTTACAGTTCTGAAGGCAGAAGTCTAAAATTAAGGTGTTGGCACGGCTTTACTCCCTTTAGAGACTCTACAAGAGAATCAATTCCTTTTCCCTTTCAGCTTCTGGTGGCTGTCTGTATTCCTGGGCTTGTGACCGCCTCACACTGATCTCTGCCACCATAGTCACATGACCTCCTTGTCTTCTCTATGTGGATTTCCTTTGTGTTTCCCTGGTGACTCAGTGGTAAAGAATCTGCCTGCCAATGCATCTGATGCAGATTCTATCCCTGAATCAGGAAGATCCTCTGGAGGAGGTGCTGGAGAAGGTGCCCCACTCCAGTATTCTTGCCTGGGAAATCCCATGGACAGAGGAGCCTGGTGGACTACAGTCCATGGGGTCACAAAGAGTTGGACACGACTCAGTAACTGAACAACAACAACTGCTTATAAGGATGCTTGTCATTGGACTTAGGGTCTTCCTGGATAATTGATGATAATTTTCTCATTGCAAAATCTTTAACTGTTTTGCTTCTTCCAAGACCCTGTTTCCAAATAAAGTTACATTTGCAGGCTCCAGAGTTTTGACATAGGTATCTTCAGGGGTCTATCATTCAAATCACTATACTATCTAGTTATCTAATATCTGTCATTCATTTATATCTATCTATATATGCAGAGTACATCATGAGAAACGCTGGGCTGGAAGAAGCACACTCTGGAATCAAGATTGCCGGGAAAAATATCAATCAGCTCAGATATGCAGATGACACCACCCTTATGGCAGAAAGTGAAGAGGAACTAAAAAGCCTCTTGATGAAAGTGAAAGAGGAGAGTGAAAAAGTTGGCTTAAAGCTCAACATTCAGAAAACGATCATGGCATCTGGTCCCATCACTTCATGGCAAATAGATAGGGAAACAGTGGAAACAGTGTCAGACTTTTTTGGGGGGGGGGCTCCAAAATCACTGCAGATGGTGATTGCAGCCATGAAATTAAAAGACACTTACTCCTTGGAAGAAAAGTTTGCAGCCATGAAATTAAAAGACACTTACTCCTTGGAAGAAAAGTTATGACCAACCTAGATAGCATATTCAAAATCAGAGACATTACTTTGCCGACTAAGGTCCGTCTAGTCCAGGCTATGGCTTTTCCTGTGGTCATGTATGGATGTAAGAGTTGGACTGTGAAGAAAGCTGAGTGCCAAAGAATTGATGCTTTTGAACTGCGGTGTTGGACAAGACTCTTGAGAGTCTCTTGAACTACAAGGATATCCAACCAGTCCATTCTAAAGGAGATCAGCCCTGGGATTTCTTTGGAAGGAATGATGCTAAAGCTGAAACTCCAGTACTTTGGCCACCTCATGCAAAGAGTTGACTCATTGGAAAAGACTCTGATGCTGGGAGGGATTGGGGGCAGGAGGAAAAGGGGACGACAGAGGATGAGATGGCTGGATGGCATCACCGACTCGATGCACATGAGTTTGAGTGAACTCCAGGAGATGGTGATGGACAGGGAGGCCTGGGATGCTGTGATTCATGGAGTTGCAAAGAGTCAGACATGACTGAGTGACTGAACTGAACTGAACCTACCTACCTATCCATCATTTATCTTAGAATTCAAAAGAGGGATGATTTTCACAGTGGCACAAATTAGCACATTTATTTGAAATAAAAAAATGAAGTCAGATATTTTAATAGAAAGTCAGTCTGATTGATTTGAAAATAAACACTCACTTTGCCATTAATTTTAAAATAATTATTTTCCAAAGGGACAATAAGTCAAATCAATAGGTACATGATTTTGATAAAAATATGTAAAAAATGTAAAAGTACTTATTTGGGGAAAGTAATAAACTGTATTTTTCTTTTTTCTAACTGTTTCTGAGTATCTGAAATTAAACCAGATGCCTCTAAGTGGAAGAAGAATGGGATAACTGTCGTTTAATAAATCTTGGTTTACTTATTAGAAATAAGGAAATGAATTATGCCAACAATGGAATAATTCACCCTTTTAAGAAACAGATGATTTCTTTTTATTTTATTTTTTGAATAAAATTGAAGAAGGGACTAATCAAATTATAATTTAGAATATATTTGTTATGCTTACCAAAAGACTTTTGGCTATTAATTTCAGAATTGTAAGAATTGAAAACATTACTATTGTAAAAGTCTTTGCATTACCATCATCTTGCCTATGGGATAGGTTTTCTTATTTTTATATGTATAACATATAGATAGATTTGATGCTAAATCCTATGTCATTCCAGCAGAAATATTCACCCAAGGACCCATGAATTATCTGAAAATAATAGCCAGATATTCTCATCAAAATATTTCTTCTAATAAAATTATAATTTTATCTTTGAAACTTATTTAACAAAATTTGTAATATATCCAAGTTATTTTGATAAATTACATAGTAACAGTAATGGTAATGAGGGCTCAATCAGAATAATTTTTTAAAATATTTGGAAACTTGTGATCACAAAAGTTAAATTTGTTTATTTATATACTTATTTTAGAATCATAGAAGTACACTGGAGTGACTGCAAAAATAATTTGAAGCATAGCAATATAATACATTAGTCAAAATTCCTGTGGAGGGAATTAGGATGGAACTTTAAATTCAAAGAGTAAAAAGAGTGATGTAAATTTTCCAACTGTTAGAGAAGAATTTGTTCATGTATTTTAAAAGGATTGTGATGGGTATCAAATTGCTGTGACAGATTTCATGGGATGCATTAAAAGAGTATTGAAACAGGTTTTGTTCTAATGCCAGTAATTACATTCTTTGTAGCTATTTAAATATAGGATAAAAATTTAATTATCAACCTAAAAATAGGCATGAAGGTACCTAATTTAAAAATTTAGGGTTACATGAAAGAAAACAAAAGGCACTGTTTTAGACTATCTAAACACATCTTTCCATGCAAAGAGAATGCTAAAATCATTCCTTCTGGTATTAGGCTGTCATCAGCCAGGAAAGAGTGGACCCTTTACAGCTGAGAAGAAAAGCTTGTATGCTGAGCTCCCATCTCTGTTCTGAGGGTAAGAGATGGGAGGGGCTTTTTCCTTACCTAGAGCAAAGACAGAGTGGCTTCAAAGAGACAGCTCAGTGAGCTAAATATGGGGACCCAGGACTTCATGTCTGAATTGAGTTGGGGCAATGTCTAAAAGTGTGAGGCCGTAACTGCAGCTGCTCCTTTTGGAGGCAAAATCTGGTGGGAGGGCTGAGTTGGGAGTAGTCATACTTCCAGGAACAATGGGACATGTTTTGTGGGCACTTGCTATGAACTTTGGTTTTAACCACCCCCACCACAACGGTAGACCCAAAAGGCCTGGGATTTCTGCCTTTTTTGTTTCATTCTGGTATCTCTGACACTTGAAGCAGACCTTTGCACATAGCAGTTGCTCAATAAGTGAGATGATGGAATTAATGAAATCCTTTATTTTGGGGGGCTCCAAAATCACTGCAGATGGTGAGTGCAGCCATGAAACTAAAAGACGCTTACTTCTTGGAAGGAAAGTTATGACCAATCTAGATAGCATATTCAAAAGCAGAGACATTGCTTTGCCAACAAAGGTCCGTCTAGTCAAGGCTATGGTTTTTCCAGTGGTCATGTATGGATGTGAGAGTTGGACTGTGAAGAAAGCTGAGCACCGAAGAATTGATGCTTTTGAACTGTGGTGTTGGAGAAGACTCTTGAGAGTCCCTTGGACTGCAAGGAGATCCACCCAGTCCATTCCAAAGGAGGTCAGCCCTGGGTGTTCTTTGGAAGGAATGATGCTAAAGCTGAAACTCCAGTACTCTGGCCACCTCATGCGAAGAGTTGACTCATTGGAAAAGACTCTGATGGTGGGAGGGATTGGGGGCAGGAGGAGAAGGGGATGACAGAAGATGAGATGGCTGGATGGCATCACTGACTTGATGCACATGAGTTTGAGAGAACTCTGGGAGTTGTTGATGGACAGGGAGGCTTGGCGTGCTGCAATTCATGGCTTCGCAAAGAGTCAGACAGGACTGAGTGACTGAACTGAACTGAAATGCGTCCTTTCTAAGGGCTTTCTATGTGTTGCAGTGACAAAGACTCTGCCTGCCAATGCAGAAGACACAAGATACATGGGTTTGACCCCTGGGTTATGAAGATCTCCTAGAGGAGGAAATGGTGACCCATTCTAGTATTCTTGCTTGGAAGATTCCATGACAGAGGAGATTTGCAGGCTACAGACATGAAGACACAAAGATTTGGATGTGACTGAGCACACAGACACACACACATGAGCCTTTCTATGCTTCAGTCTAATCTAATCTAGTCTAGTCTAATGTAAGCATCAGTCTAACACAGACCCTTTATAAGCATCAGCTATGGTTTTTCCAGTAGTCATGTATGTATGTATGATGTGAGAGTTGAACTGTAAAGAAAGCTGAGTGCAAAAGAATTGATGTTTCAAACTGTGGTGTTGGAGAAGACCCTTGAGAGTCCCTTGGACTGCAAGGAGATCAAACAAGTCAATCTTCAAGGAAATCAGTCCTGAATATTCATTGGAAGGACTGATGCTGAAGCTGAAGCTCCAATACTTTAGTCACCTGATGTGAAGAACTGATTCATTGGAAAAGACCCCGATGCCAGGAAAGATTGAAGTCAGGAAGACAAGGGGACAACAGAGGATGAGATGGTTGGATGGCATCACTGACTCGATGGACATGAGTTTGAGCAAACTCCGGGATTTGGTGATGGAGAGGTGCTGCAGTCCATGGGGTTGCAAAGAGTAAGATACAACTGAGCAACTGAACTGAAGCATTAGTCTACCTATTCAGCCCACTCTTTAAACACCAGGTGAATCCTAAATATTCCCAGCCTGCTTCTACTGGATGTCCCCAGGTCACCAGGGGTGAAGTTTTCCCCAGTCAGAATCTTGGAGCCCTGATCCTCAGCCCTGGTCTTTGGCTGCCAGTATCTCTGGCCCAGAGGCTGCTAAAAGCCTGTGCTGGCTCTCTCCATTGGAACTGTGCTCATACCCTCTCCCTGAGCCCAAGCTCCCATTCTACGGGTGCTGCTGGGTCCTAAAAGGAAGAAGTACTTGGTTTGAAATCAGGAAGAGGGGCAGCAGCTCCCTAGACCATAATATTTTTTAATAAGAATATCTGGATAAAGTTATGATTATGGTGATTTTTACTACTTTCTAAAGGGAGGGATTGAGGTAGTTCAGTGGTAAAGAATTCTCCTGCCAATGCGGGAGATGTGAGAGATGCAGGTTTGATCTCTGTGTCGGGAAGATCCCCTGGAGGAGGAAAAGGCACTCCACTCCGATATTCTTGCCTGGGAAATCCCACGGACAGAGGATCCTGGCAGGCTACAGTCCACGGGGTCACACAGAGTTGGAAACAACTGAGCACTCACACGCACATCACGAAGGGAGGGACTGAAATTTGTTTAAGGATAATAAAAAGCCATCACCTATTGTTGGTGAATGTGTGTAGCTGGAAAAATTTGTAGGGAAAAATATGGCTTCTGAAAAGAAAATCAGTGAATCATACACAGGTCAGATATGTTAATGGTGTCATTGAAAAAAGCATAACATGTGTAGAAACCTTTCTTTGAAGACCTCAATAATGTGTGTTTCTTGCCTTTTCTTTCCTTAACAGCTATCCATTTGTGTGATCATGCAGCTGAGTGTGAGGGGTACAGCACCTTTGTTAAGAATGGGGCTGGAGAGTCAGTTAGCTAAGTTCAACCTCTGCATTTTGGTGCTCATTGGTTACGTTACCTTGGGCAAGTTGCTTGAGTGCTCTCTACCTCAGTTTTCCCATCCATAAAATCAGCATGATAATAATATCTGTGTAATGGAGTTATTCTGAGGATTAAATGACATAATACTCATAATGCACATAGAGTTATGCAGATTCATACTGAAAGTCTAATTATTATGTTAATGGGCACACAACTCATATAATATTAGACTATTATTAATAGCTATACATCAAAGGCTAATACTTGCATAGTTAGAAATTGTGCATGGTCTTCACAGTATGGCAATTTCATTGAACCGTAGTATTGATTTTCTTAAACCTGTGAATTCAAATACTCAGCTTTTAAAATACCATTTATATTTAGTATGTTTGAGATTAAAATCTATGCATTATACTTTTTATGCAAAATAGGAAGTGGTTAAATCTAGAAGTTTGGTTCAAAAGGCCAATGTCTTAGTACATTCTAAGGTGGAAAAGGTAGAGATGTGACTATTATAAATGATACTAGTGCATATATTTGATGCTTTATTTAATTGAACTAATTAAATATTTTAGATTTTAATGAAAAATAGAGAAAGAAAGCTGAGCACCAAAGAATTGATGCTTTTGAATTGTGATGTTGGAAAAGACTCTTGAGAGTCCCTTGGACTGCAAGGAGTTCAAATTAGTTAATCCTAAAGGAAATCAGTCCTGAATATTCATTGGAAGGACTGATGCTGAAGCTGAAACTCCAATACTTTGACCACCTTATGCGAAGAACTGACTCACTGAAAAAGACCCCGATGCTGGGAAAGATTGAAGGCAGGAGAAGGGGACGACAGAGGATGAGATGGTTGGCTGGCATCACCGACTCAATGGACATGAGTTTGAGTAAGCTCTGCGAGTTGGTGATGGATAGAGAAGCTTGATGTGCTGCAGTCTGTGGGGTCACAAAGAGTCTAACACGACTGAGCGGCAGAACTGAACTGAACTGAATGAAGAATAGTCCATTTTGTCCAATGTAGTACTGCTTGTTTTATTTACTTCATTGTCTTAAACATAACATTTTAGTACTTTTGTAATTCATATAAAGCAACAAGAATGATGAATGGTGAAGTTGAAACTTTTTCTGGAGAAACTGAAACTTTTCCTGGACCAGTGAGTAGCTCTTCTGGAGACAGTTTATGTAGTAGTGGTAGAAATCCTCCGATTGGGAGAAATCTTCAGGACCAAGAATGGGACTTAAAGGGCCATTCTGGAACTTGACTGGTTTGGCATGATAAGGAAGTTAGGGAGAAAGGTAGATGATCAAAAAATCTGCCCCAGAAGAGAGGCATCTGTACTATAAGTTCAGAGACCAGACATCTGATTTGTCTGCCCAACTTTTCAGTTGGCTTTTGGCGTTCAAAGCAACTGCTCCTCCAGTCTCTCAGTAACACAACTTCTGTACCCTCAATAGACCCTTCTAGCTGTTTGCTGCTGTGTCATTTTAGAATCATGTCTCCATGAGGCTACCACTGCTGATGAATCTGTCTAATAGTTGTCCTGGAAAATACAAAAGAACTATGTTGTACTTCATGTGTTCAGATTCAGAAACCTAACAGATGCCTTACAATACCGAGAAAAACACTTGAAACATGAAGCTAGCATTGTCCTGACACAGGCAAATCGAATTGTTTGGCTGAGTTTTATGTTTCACTTGCCTTTTCAAAGCATTGCTTTCCCAAACCTCTGATCTTTGATTTGTTGGGAAGTTATCTATAAGTTTCTATAAGAGAGAGGAAAGTTTTTCTTCTCTGCTTATTTTTGTGACAAAACTTACTAAGCCCTTCATCAGTCTTTCCTGAGTCTTCTGGTTGCAATTTTCATTGTTTAAAAAGCAGGCAGCCTTCTGAAGCTGCTTGTTGGAGTGGATTCTGCACAGCCCTGGCTTCCCTGTGTATTCCCTAAAGCTCTCTTGCCAAAGAGGATCCCAGCTTTGCATTCAAAGGCAGATCAGCTCAGTTCAGCCCAACACAAGGACACCCATCATGAAAAGGACCAATCAAAGCGATGAGAGCAGGTCTCCCCAGATGGAAATTGTGTATGTCTTTAAAAAAATGAAGTATTCTGTTAACCTCTCCCTCTCCTCTCCTTCTAGGCCAGGAACTTCACATACACACACACACACCCTCCCCGAAATATATTTTTGCTTTCATTACTACAGTTGAGAAGAATTGCTACATCTGCTTTGATGCATCGAGGGACTGAACGTAAACAACACGGTACAACTCTAGGAACTGCCATCATAAAATATTTTAAGAGGCAGAATAGAGTAAAATAAAATAAAAATGTCTTTTTATGTGATATCTCAGAGTAATTCAGGATTTATGGTACCTTAACCTTTAGAATCCAAAATATTAAGCTATGTTTCTTAGAGATAATAACTTGGTTGTCCCTCACTTATGTGTCTTAGATAAAAGCCTACTGCCACAGAATCCATGAATGCTCAAATACCCTTGCGGGCCTTTAGTAGTAAATCTTATGGAATAGCTTATGGCCAATGTAATGGCCCACAGTAGCCTGCGAATATCATGAATTCTAATAATACTTACATCAGTAGAAACATGAAGTAATGTCTCCATTGTAATTAAATGATGTATTTAGAGCAGTGGACTAAATGGTCCCCTAGTGTGTTGGTGATATATTCTAATAGTCTTCTCTTTACAGCCCCACACGGTAATATTCATGCTTTATTCTGGAGGGCTTTGCTTCTGACTGAACATTTGAATTGCAACATTAAGTGGTAAAGTGGATTATAGCAAGACCCCATGAATATGGATCCTGATCAAGAAACTAAGTGCTTAAAAAAATAAAATGTTACTATTTAAATAAAGTGATTACAAAAACATTTTTATATGGAGGAATGTCAGGCATATATGCCAACTCCCCCTCCCTCTTTATTCTACATTGCAGAAGCAGAACATATTTGCCACAATTAAAAATTTAGTAGGATGAAACAGCGGAACTTAAATCACTGTAATTTCTGCTGCGCTTATTGAATCTAATTTGGGCTGTTTGAGGTACAAATTAGTTTTGATAATAATTACATTATTCCATTTTTTAAACATGCCTGTTCCAAAGATTATAGCCAAATACAGAGCCCACATGTAGGAAGAGGGTACTTTTACCAGTGCTGAAATGAAATTATCTTGCAGTTGATTAGTTAAAAGTGTCACATTTTGAATTTTCATTCTTTATTTTGCCCTTGTATCCATCACTAAAGCAGTAGCTTGAGGCAGTAAGAGCCTAGGGCACAGCTGAGGGCGGTTCAGTCTATCTAGTCTAGCAGTAAAGAATAAGTCAAAGAACAGTCTATCCTTGTATTTGGTAATTGAATTAGACAGTGTGCCAATATATTACAGACAATTATACAAGAATAAAACAGTTATATATTTATTTGATGAACTTAAATATTTGTAAGATATTTTCCATTATTCATTGAATATTTCTTAGAATTTTTAAAAACATTTTCTATGAACAAGGAAAATTCTCCAGCCCTGTTGATAATTCTTACTGTGTATTTGTTCAATGAATGTGGATTTCTAATGATGAAGCACTAAGTTTATGTACAGCTGGCTTTTCTATTTGACTAAGTTAATATTGACATGTGGGTTTGCATGCTAGATGTGTGTGCGCGTGTGTGGTATGTATTTTAGTGTGGATTTGTCCACTTAGGCCATTATAGATTTAAATTCACTGAGCACTTGTGAAAGTTCCATGCATCTCAATGAACTTAGTATGTGATAATATTTGTTGGTCAGTTGTTTTATATTTACAAATGATTTGGCTTGCCTTATTTCCTAAATGTGCCTTCACTGTGTATTGAAAATCCGCGTCTTTTCCACAAATCCAGGAGCTTAAGCAAAATCCCATTGTTTTTACCACAGAACTTTGCTTTAGTGGGGATAATTGGTCATTTGGGGTAAGTTTACATTAACTCTTCTTTTATTTTGTATTCCTTAAAAACACACACTTTTTACGCTCTAAGAGTTTTGCAGAAAGTAAAAAAAAAAAAAAAAAAAAAAAATGTCCATTTAGGTAGAGGTAAAAAAAAACTAACTCCTCTAAAAGGAAAGAATGGCAAATGCGCTGGAACTTGGAGAAGCTGGTCAAATACAGCACTCTAGCTAAATGAAGAGCTCTTTATCTGACCAGTTTAGACATGGCTTTAGATGGCAAGCTAATTCTTTGAGCACCACCCTTGAAAATCATGCTAATGAGCCTCTTCACTTCATCAAGTAGGATTGTGGACCTTTTTGTCTGCATCATTAAGGCCCCAAATTGCCCCATTAGCAAGGCCTCAAATTGCCCCTCAGGGTCAATATTTAATGCAGGTGAACTTAGGTTAACTACCCTCAGAACCCTCTGGACAACAAACAACGTGGAGTACCTGGTACAGGGAGATTCATTTCTCCCCAAGTTTCCTTTGTGAAATATGGCTCTCCATGTTCAACTTCTGTTTTAAATTCATTTTGGGAAAAAGACACATTAGGTTTATTTTCTGTTGTGATTCCAAAAGAGTGAGTTTTGAAATAGAAGATAGAAATTCCTCCATCAGTTGATTTCATTGGTGTCTCATAAGCTTTAATTTTTCCACCTGTAAAGTGTGAATGATAATACTTTACCTCGGGTACCTTCTGAGGATGCTGCTGCCTTTAAACAAAGATGCTGGAACCCATAAAAAATAGCAAGAATAATACCAACAGTTAGCAAGCTCTTATAGAATTTTGTTCTGCAAGATTTTAGCAACTTTAATGGCTATCCTTATTAATTATTGAGCTAAAAATACATGTAAAGTTAGAAATATAAGTAGTAATCAGGATGTGTGCAAAATTAAAATTCAGGATGGGATTCTGTGCTAATAACACTGAGATAATTTGTAGGACTGGAATACTGCACACATTTAAACACATAATGTAAGATTTTTCTTACTCATTAAAATTTGAAGTAGGAGAGAAAGGCAAAATGTTCTTCTTGTATCGCTTTTGTCCATTTGGTTTACTGCAAACTGGTTAATACTCAGTTGCTGCTAGTTATCTCTGGAAACTCTCAGTGTTGGGGGTTGGGGGGTGCAGATAGAAATTACCTCCCTGAGCATGCCCAGCAGGAGCTATTGGTGATCTCCAGACATGAAATCTTTCATATGTAGCAACTGAAAGATGAGAGCCATGGTTACAGTTTCTAGCAAGAATGTGAAACAGAAACCTTGAGATTATATTCCACATCTAAGCAGAGATAATGTTGATGTCTCCTGTGTTCAGGTTAATTTCCATGAATTTAGGGCTCCTGAAATTCTCATCACCTCTGTGGCTGGTCCCTGCAAAGTCACTTTTGCTGCTGAATGGGGGCCCCAATTAAGAAGTGCTTGCTGGTGTCCTTCCAGCAATATCTCGTGAGTTTGAACAATTTTAGTGAAATAAATGTAACAAGGAAAAATGAATTCTCTTTAGCCTCTATTCAGCCAAAATTAGCCTCCGTGGATTCTGACTCACAAAAGCACCATGGGCCTCTGGCTGTGCTCTGTAGCTGTGAAATAGAATCAAGATTCCATTAGGCATCCCAAGCTGCCTCCTTCTCCAGGGCAGACAATAAAAATGACAACAGGGGATTGTCCCTCAGCTAGTCTAACAAGGGGGTGGGTTCTTTTCTAAATTATTAGATATCTGTTTAGCTGAGGAAGAAATTTAAAGGGCCATGGGCCAAAAAAAATTTTTTTTTTTCAGTTCTTTGGCTTACATATTAGTTTCTTAGGTCATTTTCAGAAAGAGCTTGAATTCTACCTCTGTGCTTAGAGGCTATAGATTCCCCCCTCCTCCTTCTTAAAAATGTGTGTGTTCAGACAATAATAAGTGACCGTACATAGTCCAGATAGTAGTATTTCTGTAAGAGAAATCAGAAGTTTCAGCAATGGCACGTGGTTTGTTGATTTGCCATATTTTTGTTTTCTCACATGTGAGAGAGATATGTCTCTAACCTAGACAAATTCTAGATTGGAGATAGATTTTCTGCTTTCAGTTTATTTATGAATAAGAATCCTTAATGGATAAATTTATCTGGACAGCCTAGTCCTCACGTGAACGTGGAAGAAACGGGGCTTTATCACCTTGGCTTTGCAATACCATCGTATGCTCCTGTGATCCTCAAGGGTCAGACCTTCAGGCTGTCTACATCGGAGGGGCCCCCAATATGTTATGACCTTGCAAAAATTACTATTACCGTGAAGTCCCAATCAATTTCTTTCCTATATCAAAAGTGCAAAAGTCTAAGAACATGTTCTTCCCCTATCCAAGGATAAATCTGATATAACTTATTCAGCCCTCTCATAAATTTGATTGAACATTCTTTCTCTTTCTAATTGGCCCAGTAAATAGAGTTTTGTATTTCCCTTGACAGGTGCCATAGAATGAAATTTAATACAGCTTGTCAATGAGTATCAGAAAGTTAAAGAGTTCATCAACCATTCATAGTAATTGTACTGTAGTCATATAGAGTTATAAATGTATATTTCATGACCACTTCTCCTTGGCTTCAATCAAAATTACTGGCAGGAAGTAATATTATATAATCCATGGTGTCAATTACTAATGGTAGTGGCAAGTAAATCATAATGTTTTCATTATAGAATTGCTAATACTTAGAGGTTGTAATATTCCATACATAAAGTCTTTAATAAGCAATTATTTATGTGCTCATTTACTGGATGTTGCTGAACCAAGGTATTTCTTCAACATTAATTGGAAATTCTATTCAATAATTCTTTCTGTAAAGTCATTCATTGATATTATAGTTCTTTAAAGTTGCTTCAAAGAATATGTCACATATTTATTATGGCATTTTAACAAAAACTTTAAATAAAATAAATGGCAATGCAAATATTAAAATGTAAATTTCCACTTGTAAAATACGATAACTGATTCTAAGATTAAAAAAAGCATCTAGATTTATCTTGGTTTTGGACACCATAGCTGAGATCTGAATCTAATGAACTCATGGTCAGAATATCTGAGTGCTGAAATTGGCTTTGCTGTGTATAACTTAGTGTATGGCCTCAGGAAATATTCTGAAAATCTTTGAGACTTAATACCCTTATCTGTAAGATGACATATTTTACTATCAAATATTTTATCAATCATTTTGTAAATTAACATATTTTGTTAAACATGATTATAATAAAAAGGGCAGACTAATCAAATCATAACCTTAGTAACATCTAAGATTTCATTTCACTTCAATCACTCAGTCATGTCCTACTATTTGCAACCCCATGGACTGCAGCACGCCAGGCTTCCCTATCACCAACTCCCCGAGCTTGTTCAAACTCATGTCCATTGAGTCTGTGATGCCATCCAAACATCTCATCCTCTGTTGTCCCCTTCTCCTCCTGCCTTCAATCTTGCTCAGCATCAGGGTCTTTTCCAATAAGTCAGTTCTTGCATCAGGTGGCCAAAGTATTGGAGCTTCAGCTTCAGCATCAGTCCTTCCAATGAATATTCAGGACTGATTTCCTTCAGGATTGACTGATTGGATCTCCTTGCAGTCCAAGGGACTCTCAAGAGTCTCCTCCAACACCACAGCTCAAAAGCATCAGTTCTTCGGTAGTCAGCTTTCTTTATAGTCCACCTCTCACATCCATACATGACCACTGGAAAAATCACAGCTTTGACTAGATGGACCTTTGTCGGCAATGTCTCTGCTTTTTAATATGCTGTCTAGGTTGGTCATAGCTTTTCTTCCATGGAGCAAGTGTCTGTAAATTTCATGGCTGCAGTCACCATCTGCAGTGATTTTGGAGCCCCATAAAATAAAGTCTGTCCCTGTTTCCACTGTTTCCCCATATATTTGCCATGAAGTGATGGGACCAGATGCCATGATCTTAGTTTTCTGAATGTTGAGTTTTAAGCCAACTTTTTCGCTCTCCTCTTTCACTTTCATCAAGAGGCTCTTCAGTTCTTCACTTTCTGCCGTAAGAGTGGTGTCATCTGTGTATCTGAGGTTACTAATATTTCTCCCAGCAGGCAATCTTGATTCCAACTTGTGCTTCAGCAAGCCTGGCATTTCACATGATATACTCTGTATATAAGTTAAATAAGCAGGGTGACAATATACAGCCTTGACATACTCCTTTCCCGATTTAGAACCAGAGATGAGTTAAAGAGTAGGTTAATTTTAAGTTTTCAAACAATTGTTAAGTATAGCTCTTAAGCACTTATAGTTGTTATTATCTTTCCATAGAATATTTAGTCTGATAAAGTTTTTTTTTTAGAGTGGCTGTGTCTTTTTGATGCAAAATGAATTTGGACATTTCTAGGGTGCATTAGGTCAACAGATTTTTTGTTTTGTAGTGCCTTACAAGATTATTCTGAAGCTACAGTTAAAGGAAATATAAAATTCTTGTGTTTATTTATTAGTTTGTATTTTTTATTGTATGTCTCCTACAAAGTTGGGACTCCTTTACATTTGACTCCTAAAGTTTCTGATAATTGTAATAATTTGCCAAGAAATCCTAAATGTTTTTGTAAATGTGACACTTCTGTAGCTATTGTGCAAGATTTTATGAAATAGGAGGCATTGACGTTTAGGTGTACTTTTAGATTATAGAGTACAACACTGTTCAAAATTTGTTTAAGTACAGAACTAGCTATTCTAATGAAACTTAAAAAACTAATCAGAGCCTTACTACTCAGATTGAAAAAACTCTATCCAATGGGCAGTATCCCACAAAACACCTGCAAGAAATCCCTAGGGTTTAGGGTAGTACAATTTAAAAAGAAAATCTTAGTTTAAATAGATCCAAGGCTACTACAGGTTCACATGGCACAGTTTTGCAAATTAGAAGAAAGTGTTTTCATTAGGTGGATGTGGTTTGGCAAGATGTCATGGTTTGGCACCTTAAAGAACCAGCAAAAGATGCTCATACTTTGGTGTGGCACCTCTACCTTTTGTGTCCAAACTCTAGCCACAATTCACATACAGCACCCTTTACATTTATCCACAGCATAGTCTGCTTTGGGGAGAGGTGACCCAGGGAAAAGGATAAATATGGTCACAAGTTGGTATGCGCAGGAAATTCTGAGGTTCTGTGTATGGATTTGTTGTGGAGAGAGCAGGCCTGAGTGGCCACATCTATTTAGCCCTGAAGACTCCCTTCAATGTGGAGAATCAGAGTGAGGCTCTTGAAAGCATTAGGCCAAAGGCAGATGTCCCTGGGCCTCCATCTAAAGATGCACTTACATTGAATATTACAACCAGTGGATTGGCCAAGCCTGAGAAGTGAACAGATAATGGACTGTGAAGAGAGAGAGGGTGCTGTTGACATGAACACCTTAGTGCAGTAGGACCTCTGCCCTGGGTGGCCGGCCAGGCTGCGGCAGAAAGCAGCAGCGGATTAATACCTTCCCCTGTCATCCCCTATCAGTGCTCACCATTGGCAAACCCTGCCAGAAGCCAGAGGACAGGGGAAACGTCTGATGTAGTCAATACAGGTCAGCCTCTGGGACAAAGGACAGGATAGAGAGACTGGATAGGGAACTTGGAGGGGAAACAGAAGACATCCAACAGGGCTTCCCAACAGAGAAGCAATCCAATTTATGAAGTGTGTCCACCAGTGTGTAGGGTGACTGAAGGTTAGACAGCCTGCACAGACTGTAGCAAAGTAATAAAAAATTATTAGCTATGTAGCATAACTTGTCTATCTTCCTGTGTGTTACCTATTGATTCTTCACAATAATATAATATGATGAACAAATGCTATACTATTCTAAGCCCCCTTTTTTCAAATAGAGGAAAACCAAGTCAAAGATTCAATTGAGTTGTCTGAGACCATTTTAGCATTTCTGACTCTTTGCCTGTTTCTCTGAGCAATGCTGTGGTCAACTGTATCTTTGGTGTTGGTTGTGGGGAGTGTCAGAGGATGGCTGAATAGGAGAGTTTGCAATTAGCTTTCTTTTTATCTTTAGCAAACTTGAGGGCTGAAAGAGGAGTGTTGTGGTGAAAAGCATTATCAATATATTTTCTAGTCATTTAAATAGCAGAGATTATTCATACTCTAATTTTAAACATTCTATTATGCTCCTCTGAAATCACAAATTAAAAATTCAAAAATTACATGTCACATGAATTTTATAAATATTTTTGGAAGACATAACAAGATGACGTTCTTAATCATAATACTTTATTTAAAATTTGGTCCTACTTAAAAGTCAAAGAAATATGTAAGACGAGCAAGCTTCAGGTCATAAATATATGGGAACCTGTTACTAAACCGTATCACTGTATGGAAGAGGATAATAAGTATTCTGGGGGTGGAGGCAATTTTTAAAAATGCTCTGTGAGTCACATAGGTTTGAAAATGTTATATGGTAGTGCTTGCCTAGAGAATCCCAGGGATGGGGGAGCCTAGGGGCCTGCTGTCTATGGGGCTGCACAGAGTTGGACACGACTGAAGTGACTTAGCAGCAGCAGCTCATCAAAGTTCTGCAGTGATGAAACTAATATAATTTGCTTAACCTGTAGAAGAGACCCATGATTGACCACTATCAAAATAGAGAGGCAGTTACAACTCAGCTCTCTTTCAAGCCTTTGTTTGATATATATTCATCTCCTTAATATTTTGATGGTTTAATCTGGAGAAACAGTATTTACTTGATGTATTTTTTTAGAGGTCATGATGTCTTTCTAGTCCTGCTGATATGAAATGTGATGTTTAAGGAATATGATGCTGAAATATTTGAATGAGTTAATTTTCTCAGAAGGAGTAGTAGAATTTGTCTTCTAAGATGTCAAAGGACCATATAACCCTCAATATCACATTTTGATTTCATTGTTAGAGAATTTGTTCAAATTCAGCAATTATATATAAAAGTTTTTCCTTTATCTAAAGTAATATCTAAGGCTGTACTGTCCTCTATAATGATATTATAGTTGTTTTAATAATAAAGCATTTCCTCTTTTTATATTGTTTAGCTAAAAATACTCATTCAAATTATTATAGAAGTTAATGGAATTTCTAAAATTGTCCTTACAACTGAAAGTAATTTGTTTTTATACTAAATATCAAAGCTATTAATTCTGTCTTTCCAGAATTCTTTTACTTCTCACACTTCTGGTCTTAGATTCAACCCTCCAATACACACACACATACACTTGACCCAAGACTGGCCCAAGGAGAGCCACTTCAGGCTTCAAGAGATTTTTCCGGGGTAAAGCTATAACTGGAGAGCTTGGAAAGGGAACATTCTATTTTCTCTGGGAGTAGAGGTATTGGTATGTGGATCCTGGGCTGCTGCTGGTTATGGTCCTACCCCAAGACAGAAGAATTATGGCAGCAAAAGAGGGTCAGGATACAGTACAGTGAGAAAAAGAAGGGCAATGGCAAAAAATGTTGAAACTACCACACAAACATGCTCATTTCATATGCTGGTAAGATAATGTTCAAAATCCTTCAGCATAGGTTTCAGGAGTAAGTGAGCCAAGAACTTCCAGGCATACAAGCTGGATTTAGAAGAAGCAGGGAAACCAGAGATCAAACGTCCAACATTAGTTGGATCATAGAGAAAGCCAGGGAATTCCAGAAAAATATCTACTTATGCTTCATTGACTACACTAAAGCCTTTGACTGTGTGGATCACAAGAAACTGTGGAAAATTCTTCAAGAGATGGGAGTACCAGTCCACTATACTAGTCTCCTGAGAAACTTGTATGCAGGTCAAGAAGCAACAGCTAGAACCAAATATGGAACAACTGACTGGTTCAAAATTGGAAAAGGAGCACATCAAGGCTATATATTGTCACCCTGCTAATTTAACTTCTATGCAGAGTACATCATGAGAAATACTGGGCTGGAAGAAGCACAAGCTGGAATCAAGATTGCTGGGAGAATAGGGTGTGGAGAAGGGAACCCTCTTACACTGTTGGTAGAAATGCAAATCGATACAGACACTGTGGAGACTAGTATGGATATTTCTTAAAAGATACATGTACCCCAACGTTCATTGCAACACTATTGACAATACATAGGACATGGAGGCAACCTAGATGTCCATTGACAGCTGAATGAATAAGGAAGTTGTGGTACATATTCACAATGGAATATTACTCAGCTATAGAAAGGAACACATTTGAGTCAGTTCTAATGAGGTAAATGAATCTAGAGCCTATTATACAGAGTAAAGTAAGTCAGAAAGAGAAAAGCAAATATGGCATAGTAATGCATATATATGGAACATAGATAGGTGGTACTGATGATCCTACTTGCAGGCAGCAATGGAGACAGAGAGGGAAGGAGAGGGTGGTATGATATGAGAGAATAGCATTGAAACATACACATTACCATATGTAAAATAGAGAGCCAGTGGAAGTCTGATGTATGACACAGGGAACGCAAAGTCACTGCTCTCTGACAACCTAGGGGGTGGGATGGGAGGGAGGTGGGAGGGGGGTTCAAGAGGGTGGGGACATATGTATACCTAATGCCGATTTATGTTGATGTATGGCAAAAATCATCACAATCTTGTAAAATTATCCTCTAAATTAAGGAAAGAAGACTGCTGGAGAAATACCAACAACCTCACATATGCAGATGATACCACCCTAATGGCAGAAAGCAAAGAACTAAACAGCCTCTTGATGAAGGTGAAAGAGGAGAGTGAAAACCTGGCTTAAAACTCAACATTCAAAACACTAAGATCATGGCATCTGATCCCATCACCTCATGGCAAATAGAATGGGAAAAAGCTGTGGCAGATTTTATTTTGGGGGGCTCCAAAATCACTGTGGATAGTTACTGTAGTCATGAAATTAAAAAAAAAAAAAAAGCTTGCTCCTTGGAAAGAAAGCTATGACAGAAGTAGACAGCATATTAAAAATTAGAGACATCACTTCGCCGACAAAGGTCCATATAGTCAAAGCTGTGGTTTTTCCAATAGCCACCCATAGATATGAGAGTTGGACCATAAAGAAGGCTGAGCACTGAAGAATGGATGCTTTCAAATTGTGGGGCTAGAGAAAACTCTTGAGAGTTGCTTGGACAGACGGAGATCAAACCAGTCAATCCTAAAGAAAATTGACCCTGAATATTCACTGGGAGAACACATGCTGAAGCCCCAATACTTTGGCCTCCAGATGGGAAGAGCCAACTCATTGGAAAAGACCCTGGTGCTGGGAAAGACTGAGGGCAGGAGGAGAAGGGGGTGACAGAGGTTGTATGGCATCATTGACTCAATGGACATAAATTTGAGCAATCACTGGGAGATAGTGAAGGGCAGGGGAACCTGGTGTGCTGTAGTCCAGTTGCAGAGTTAGACATGACTTAGTGACTGAACAACAATAACATTGAGAAAAAAGACAGAGGTAGAAAGAGCCAATGAATTTTTCTTTTGTTTCTTAAGCTCATTGAAGTTGAGATTATTGCAACTTGCAACTGAAAGTGATCTGATGAGCACATTAAGGAATAGCAATTTGTTATTTCTATGATACTTATGCCAGGTGTGGAATTTTTTTGTTTAGCAACTCTCTTTGGAGGTAATTCACTTTGGTGATGCTGATTGCAACTAAAAGTAAATCTTTTATTTGAATATGCACAAAATAAATGAAAAAGAGACCACTGGTAATTTCTTCTAAATTAAACTTTGTTGTATTTTCTCTTCTTCTATAAAGGAAGAAAATTGCCTGGGAAGATATATGCCCTCCAAATTCAGGGACTCATTTCAGGAGTATATAAAGGTTTTTGAAGAAAAGTATAAAGTTAGAACTCCATAGCCTTTGACCTCTGTATATACACCACATATAACAATTCACAGAAAATGATATTTATAAAATAATTGGCATCTTGATTACTGAAAAGTGAGTTACCACTAAAAAATTGTTTTCATTATATTATTTCTACTTGAAATATATATTTTATATATATTCATGATATATTTATACTTTATATATAAATCATATTTTTTTTACAAAAGGAAATTATTTTTTCTTGTCTAGTTATCCATTCCTAGCCGGCCAGAAAACAGGATGCATTGAAGATGCTTGGTTACTGTCCTGGATTTCAGTCTATCAGGAAATGATTTTGTGAGCAGCTACTATGTGTAGAACATGTTGAATTATAAAGGGTTTTATAAAAATAGGAGCCTATAGTAAGCTCCACTGACTGCTGCTGACAATAATATTTCGAAGTTCAGTTACTCTGAAACACCCTGGCCACACGCACAACCAATATTAGAGTTCTCACACTCTATACTTTCAGTTCAGTCAGTCAGTTGTGTTTTACTTTGTGACCCCATGGACTGCAGCACGCCAGGCCTCCCTGTCCATCACCAACTCCTTGAGCCTGCTCAAACTCATGTCCATTGAGTCAGTGATGCTATCCAACCATCTCATGCTTTGTCATCCCCTTCTTCTCCTGCCTTTAATCTTTTCCAGCATCAGGGTCTTCAAATGAGTCAGTTCTCCCCAACAGGTGGCCAAAGTATTGGAGTTTCAGCTTCAGCATCAGTCCTTCCAATGAATATTCAGGATTGATCTCCTTTAGGGTGGACTGATAATAACCATGCAGCAGTTATGGTTTAAACAACTTTTCATGTGTGTGACCTTACTTAATCCTTATAACAACATTTTGAGAAGGTTATTATTTCCATCTTATAGATAACAAAACTAAGATTCATGGATGTTTAAAAAATTTTATTTATTTTAATTGGAGGCTAATATTGTAGTAGTTTTGCCATAAATTGACATGAATCAGCCATGGGTGTACATGTGTTCCCCATCCTGAACCCCCTCCCCATCCCATCCCTCAGGGTCATCCCAGTGTACCAGCCCTGAGCACCCTGCCTCATGCATCAAACCTGAACTGGCGATCTATTTCACATATGATAATATACAAGATTCATGAATCTTTATAACTTTTTGAGAGTCAGTCAGTTAGCAAATGGTGGAGCTATGATTGAAACACATGACTTTTGCCTCAAAATCCTAAGTTTTTTTCCAATATTGCCTTTCTAAACAAAGCAACCAGGTATCCACTTTTAATGTGAAGGGTTTAGTTTTATTTATGTTACATTAAAATATTATAACAATTCTTCTATTATTAAAATAAATTAAATGTCTTTTTAAAAAAAACTCTGACTTTTGCATTTTACTACTTCATGGTTTACTTCCCTCCCCCAACCTGGGCAAGACATAACTGAGATAGGAGAGGGCTGCGGAGACTTGCTTCATACTCTGTTGGCATTGTCCTTGGCATACAGTCAGGCAAACGAGAGACAACCACAAATTCCCCCATTTGACCACTTGTCCGAAGGTGAGGTGAAAAGGTTTAGTGGGAAAAGTTTGCATTGTATCCTTAGACAAATATTCGAGATTATCTGTGGAATTAAATTATCCATATGTACACAGTCTAGTGAATTAACTCTATCTGAAATGGTGGATTATAGCAGAAATTGAAACTAAGCCCTTAAGGCACTCCTTTTACTTTGCTCTCTGTATTTTTTTTTTTACAATGAGCCTTTATGATTTTGGTTATTTCGAAGGCTGTTTTTCAATATGTTCCTATTCGGTGTGTATTTGTGCACTGCTCTAGCTGGTTTGAACAATTTTTTAAAAAGTATTCCCCTGGTAGCTCTAGAAGCAGACAAGTATTACTTGAAGGGGGAAAAGATTTCTATTAGGTTTGAGAGTCACAAGTGAACAGAAGAAATTTGAGAAGTATAAAATACTCCATGGACTGCAAATCCAAAACCAAAACATGACTAACAAGGTTTTGACAAAATAAAAATCCCACTGTTTGTTATATCTTTCTGTAAGCTGTATGTTTTAGTGAATTATTCTTTTTGATATATGTGTATACATATACATTTTATATTATATATATGTAATTTTTACAATTTTCTACATGACCCCAGATCTAAATAAGAATCACGAAAAACAAGCCAAATAAAAATAATTATGACATTGTTCTCACCTCATTTTGAAAGCATAGGAAATTATCTTAATGATGGAAGGAATATATAAAGGCAGTAAAGCCTTCTTAGCTTATTACTTAAGTCACCTTCTTTAGCTTATTATTTGCTATAACTATTTGTTGCCATGTTGCTAACAAATTCAATAAATTCAACTTCTCTGCATGATTTTGAATTTGGCAATATAGTCTCAAAAAGAGGGGTTGTGAATGAGGGATCCACTAGGAGAATTACTTTCTTCTCCTTGTTCCTGAAATTTTTGCCCAGGAGAAATGGCACACGTGAGTGGAAGCATGGTCAAGCAATTACCTAGAAAATTTTACACATTTTAAATGTCACATGAACTAAAAATAAATTGTCTTCACTTTTATTTAGACTACATCTTAGATAGTTATTCACTGTGAAGCATTTCCAACAACCATGCTAGGCTTGTTTTGTAGTTTGAGTTAATTAAATGATCTGCTGAGATATTTCACATACCTGTTTTTATTTCCACAAAAAGAATGTAAGCAAGCAGGATCCTATGGGGCCTTCCTGTGACAGACCCCACACCAGGTCTTCCACCTTCTTCTGGTTTCCTTTAGCCTCCTGCTGCTGCTGCTGCTAAGTCGCTTCAGTCGTGTCCGACTCTGTGCGACCCCATAGACAGCAGCCCTCCAGGCTCCCTCGTCCCTGGGATTCTCCAGGCAAGAACACTGGAGTGGGGTGCCATTTCCTTCTCCAGTGCATGAAAGTGAAATGGCACCCCGCTCCAGTACTTTTACCTGGAATATCCCACGGACGGAGGAGCCTGGTAGGCTGCAGTCCTTGGGGTCGCTAAAGGGTCGGACACGACCGAGCGACTTCACTTTCACTTTCACTTTAGCCTCCTAGGCCTTCCCCAAATTTCAAAAAATAAATATAATCAGAGAAGTGGGGAAATGCAGAAACCGAGGAAAACAAGCAAGCTAGAAAAAAATAATAATAGTTCAGTCTGTAAACAAAGTCAAGGACCTTTAGCTCTTCCTCAAGGACTACAGATAATAATCTGAGCCATATCCTTTGAGCTGTTCTGCTGATACCGAAACCCTTACCAGTGGAAAAAGCTGACTGAATGTGAACCACACGCATATAGAACTCAGACAGGTTATCACCAGAAGGTTGATAATGTCACATCCCCTCCTGATTACTCACCACCAACCAATCAGAAGAATATCCATGAGCTGACCACACAGCTGCAACACTTTCCCTTGCCTGATATTTAAAACCATTGTCCTGAAAGCTTGAGGGGAGTTTGAGCCTTTTGAGTGCTAGTTGCTTGGCCTCCTTGCTTAGAGTCTGGCAATAAACACTGTACTTTCCTTCACCACAACCTGATGTCAGTAGATTGGCTTTACTGCCCGTGGGCCAGGAGACGTCAACATCAGGTAGCACTTTCTGACTTGCCATAATGAGCAGGGTAGAATTCTGCTTATGGATTCTGCCTTCTGTCTATCTCTTACCAGCACCTTAGGTCTATTGACGTGACCAGGAACTGAGGCATACAGCTCTATACACTCATTCTGAAATCAGCATCTAAAATTCGTATGTGAGTCAGTGACTAAGAATAATTGGCACCAGAGTGTGACCAAGTGCTAAATAAAGGAATACCTTATCAGAACTTTATCTAGTAATAATCAGTTTTGGTGTTTTTAGTTTCTGCAGGGTGGGACTCTCCTAGGTGGCTTAGTGGTAAAGAATCCACCTGCTCACACAGGAGACACAAGTTTGATCCCTGCGCTGGGAAGACCCCCTGGAGAAGGAAATGGCAATCCACTCCAGTATTCTTGCCTGGGAAATCCCATGGATAGAGGGGCCTGGCGGGCTACAGCTCAAAGGATTGCAAAGAGTCAGAGACGACTGAGCAACTACTTTTTGCACTTTCAAGAGTCATTTCAGGGGTTAAATATTTTTCAGGGAATGCTCAGAGCTGATTGATTACCCCATGAAAACACATATATAAGGACAGTATTATCAATAACCTCAGATATGTAGATGACACCAACCCTTATGGCAGAAAGTGAAGAAGAACTAAAGAGCCTCTTGATGAAAGTGAAAGAGGAGAGTGAAAAAGCTGGCTTAAAGCTCAACATTCAGGAAACAAAGATCATGGCATCCAGTCCTATCACTTCATGGCAGATAGATGGGGAAACAGTGGAAACAGTGGCTGACTTTATTTTTCTAGGCTCCAAAATCACTGCATGGTGACTGCAGCCATGAAATTAAGAGAGACGCTTACTCCTTGGAAGGAAAGTTATGACCAACCTAGATAGCATATTCAAAAGCAGAGACATTACTTTGCCAACAATGGTCTGTCTGGTCAAGGCTATGGTTTTTCCAGTGGTCGTGTATGGATGTGAGAGTTGGACTGTGAAGAAAGCTGAGTGCCGAAGAATTGATGCTTTTGAACTGTGGTGTTGAAGAAGACTCTTGAGAGTCCCTTGGACTACAAGGAGATCCAACCAGTCCATCCTAAAGGAGATCAGTTCTGGGTGTTCATTGGAAGGATTGATGTTGAAGTTGAAACTCCGATACTTTGGCCACCTGATGCGAAAAGCTGACTCATTAGAAAAGACCCTGATGCTGGGAAAGATTGAAGGCAGGAGGAGAAGGGGATGACAGAGGTTGAGATGTTTGGATGGCATCATCGACTCGATGGAGATGGGTTTGGGCAGACTCTGGGAGTTGTTGATGGACAGGGAGGCCTGGCGTTCATGGGCTCGCAAAGAGTCAGACACAACTGAGCGACTGAACTGAACTGAACTGAAGGACAATAAGAACTTTGACATCTGTCACAGAGCCTTATTTTTAATCACTTTCTTTTCTGTGCGAGAAGTTCGAATCAAAATAAGTAAATAAATAAAAATTTTGAAAGGGATTCTCTTAGGAATGATTTCAGTGTGATAAGTCTCCCAGAGGAGATTTTATTTCATGGAAATAAAGAACCCTGAGGATCTGAACTAAATTACTCAGACTGTTAAGGCATCTTTGACAGTGGTAAAGAATGTTTTGAAAGCTACACCTGAAGACTTTGGCCATTCCTGAAGACTGCACTCATCCAAATGGAAGAGCCAGTGTAATGGGTGACTTCCCCAGCCCAGTTACATATTGTGAAGGGACATGGTGGTAATGATCTCCCTCTCACATTTCACTAAGTTTTACTATGTATTGTATTATATTCTTTCCAATTTGCTTGTTTTGTGAATTTCACATTTACCTTTATATAGCTCTGTAAGTATGTGAGCACTCAAGAAAATATGTAAGAAACATAATCATTAGTATAGTTTTAAAACTGTAAAACAGAGTTAATATAAGCAAATGTTAAAATATGGTACAGCAAAATTGTTCCATATATGCTATCTGGAATATTCTAGGAGGAGAACCATTGGATTCCAAATTAGCAGGTTTTTCCCCTTGCACAAGAATAATATAACGAAATATTAATTTTTATTGCTATTTCCCATATAAAATATTTATACTATGTATATTTTCATGTTCAAATATTTCTTTTAAAATTAATTTAATAAAATATTTGGAGTTTTTTTTCCCTATAAAACTCCTGATTGTCTCTTATAAAATGATGCCATGGGTAGGGGTCATTTCACCAGAGGTGAAGAACATAAAAATAATTGTTGAGAAAAAAATGATGCATTTTGCACACAATTTTAATTCCATCCTCACCAGAAATTGGTAGTTAGCAGGAAAAGCTAAGGAAACAATGAACGCAGTTTAATATTGCAGATAGGAAAGGAAAGATGTGAAACAACTTTCCAGTTTATTTATTTTGTTTTCAGTAGGCACTATTAATAGAAACTATCATTTGTGGTCCTAGGACATAAATATTATGCCACTATCTATGCTTGGTGATAGAAAATTGTGATTCCACAAGAAAAAGGGCAGCTATTCAACCCTTTGATGACAAACCTTGCTTAATTTAGAGGGAGTATGGATTCCTGGTTTTTCAGAATGTCACCTTAATAATTGTTTCATTTGATATAAAATATGAAATCTCAATAGGACACTAGGTAGCAAATTCCTTGAGAATAGGGATTATATTTAATATATCAATCAGTGCTTATCAATGGCCTCGCGTTTAGCAAGCGTTTGACAATCTTTGTTAATATTTAAGCTCTAGTGGGAGGTGGGCAGACCTCTGGGGTAAAGTCAGTGTTTCATCTCTCATGTCTGCCCTAGCTAGCTGCCTGATTTCTAGGGTGCACTTTTGTCATCTGTAAAATGAGGGGATGAGAACAGATGGTCTCTAAAGTCCTTTCTACCTCTAACATGTTATTCTGCATAATACAATGCTGTGTAAGACTACCACCCCTGGCACTGTGTGCAGAAACATTGTATGAATTCAGGCGGTGTAAATTACAATGTACTCTTTCTGACATGACATGCTCTTCTGGTTCTTCTCATCTCTACTCCCACTCCAGCCAATCTTTTCATTGAAATCATCAGTCTCGGCTCCAATTCTCCATGCTTTTTGTTGTACCCGGCTCAGAAGTCATGGAATAATGTTTCAACTCCCATCATTCTGCCGAATTAACCCAACACCAGAGAGGATCTACGCAGCCTGGCACTTTTGGCTTGGGCGCTGAAGAGCTAAGGGCCACTGCAGAGGGATTGCCTTGACCTGTGAAATACTGGGGCTGCGAGTGTATGCCAAAGACCTTCAGACAGGCCATGATATCGAGATCTTTTTACCTGCTGCTCTTTGTCACACACAGAGGCAATGTCAAACTGCTCTCCCACTTGGCCATTTCCCCCTCTGTAGCAGGTGAACTAGCCTCCTCATTGACAGATAAAGCCAACATGGACTTGCTCATTTTCCCATCAATAAATCTATCCTTGTTTGTTTTCCTATATCACAGAGAAAATACATCTCACTTCCTACTCACTAGATTTTCCTATTTGAAGCCTATTAGGAAATCCAGTAGAGACTGCCTTTTAAATAACTCCTAAACTATCCACCCAGCCTCCCTCCAGACTTACCCATTGATAGTTTGGACTGCTACATTTCTCCTCACTGACCATTGCTATGGCTTAACTTTCCTTTATGCTAGCCATGTTCTTAAATGAAAGCAGTTTCCACGTTGCTGCACAGTCATGCTGTTGGTTCTAAAATTGTGGTTCTTTAGCTTAAAATTATTGGCCCTCATTGTGTGCAGAATTAATTCTTCAGTAGTGCAGAGAGCAACCTCAAGGGTATGACTTCCCTTATGTTTCCAACTAGCTCATCCACATAAAGATCTGATACTGCATACTCCAGTACTCCAGAAGGAGAAAACCATATGCTGCTTTACTTAAGGCTGCTTCTCCCAAGATCATTTTCATGAAACCTTACTTATTCTTCTTCCTAGATTCATCATAAAAGCACATCTTTGAACATCCTGCCTCCCTATCTCCGAGGAATTGTATGCTTCAGAATGTAGTCATTCTCAGGGCAGGAATCTGGTCTATTTTATCTGTATCTGCCCACCACTTAGTGTCCTTGATCCCTGGGCTCATTAAATTATTGTGGATTGAACGAATGAAAAGATGAATGAATACTGTTTATCATATACAAATGTAAGGACCTTTCCAATTTAGCATCAGTAGCTAATTAGCACATCATAGGAGAGAGGATGTTGTATCAGTTATCATAGGTTCAAAATCATATTTCTGTCCTCAACTAGGCATCTGACATCAGTTTCCTCATATGTAAAGTGAGGAAGATTGTGATTCATGTCCTAGCTGGTCAACTGGGAAAAATGAGAGTAAAAGCACTTTACAAATGTCAGTTATTATATACGACTAGGAGCTCATTTCATTCTCCTTTGTCTTAATCATTTTGCATGCTCACTGACTGACATAGCAATTAGTTTTCGACACCCAACTTTTTATTCTCTTTATTTCATGGAATTTGATCAGTGTTTCCTAAACATTTTTACCTCAGGAGTGGGTTTCTGAGGTAGACTTCAGAATATATATAACTCTTATTCTATGTTTCTCTTTTCCACATACACATCACACAAGCACATATCTTTATCTTCTTTTATCCTCTCCCCATACACATTCAAGAGAGAAGGATTGTTTGAGGTAATTTGCAATGCCATACAATTTATTCATATTGTAGGTAACTTACAGCTTGTATGCACATGCTTATTGACAATACAATCCTTTTAAAATAACCAACTCTGCTTCTTTAGACAGTAGAAGAATATGCAATCTAAATGTATTAATCAGCTATGAGAATTTGAGACCCCAAATATAAATGTAAATCCTTTCATTTTCATCAGCATGTGTATTTAATGTCTTATAAGCACAAAGAGATATTTTCAACCTTGTGAAATTTAAAATCTAGTTAGGAAGGCAAACTTGCAGATATGTAAATACTGTAACCCAAATATCACAGACTTGCCCTTTTGAACAGCACATATAAAGTTCAAATTTTTGTGATTCAATCTCCAATTGCTTGGCTTCAGAATCCCTAGTTTTTAAAATAGGTTTATCTTTCCTAAATAATTTTGAAAATGTTTAGAAATGCTCATGTGTGTCCACGAATTCCCCTTTTGGCTCTCACCTTGACTTCTGATGGGTTTGCAGTTTTGGCCAAACTGCCAGCCACCCTAATGCTGGACTTCAACTCTTATGAATTTTTTGTCTTGACTGTTTCCATCTATAATATTCAAAGGCAGGGAGACTAAAAAGACTTTACTCTTATCCTTGTTTGTGCTTGATAATTAAGAGGAAGAAAGAGAAGGGCTTGTCACTCAACCATGAGGGGGTGATCAGCAGACAACTTCCAGCTCTCACCTCATTTAGGGTTTCTGCTTCAGGCCCAAAGAAACTCTTCACCCAATATCGTATCCTTCCCAGGGCAGCCTCTGATAGAAGTTTTCACCCAACAGCTCCATGCTGGGTTGACCAAGGCTTTGCACCACAATTAAGTTGCTCCCACCACCCAATCCCTTCTTTTGTCCCTCTTCCTTTCTCTGGTATGGGTGTTGATCTCTAACAAACATCCTGCATACAAAACTCTGTTTCAAATCTGTTTCCAGAAGACCCCATCTTCGACAGAGATTCTGCCCAAAGGTGGCTGGTGCCTGCTCCTCTGACACCATGCACCACCACCGAGTCCATTGCCAACATCAACTACAGTGAATCTTTCTCCAGTCCCCCAAGAAACAAAGCTTTTACAAAAGAAGAATAATCTGATGTTCGGTGTTGTGTGGGACACCTTGGTTCCACAAAGAAACTCTCCTCTCACGTGCCTGGGAGAACAATCTTTTCAATGTTCTTAGCTGTAGAAAGCAAAAGTTGGCAAACGCAGTTTACTTCAAGGAATTCCTGCTTTCTACCTTGCAACCTTTTTTCAATAAAACCCAGGTCTAACAGCTTGGAAAGATTTTGTTTTAGCAGAAAGGGCAGTGTGGTGAGAACAAAGCATGCACTGGTTTTTTAATACAGTATCCCAGTGTTTTAAACAGGGGATATCAGCGTCATAGCCATACTTTAGAAAGAGAATTACGCTAAGGGAGTGAGTAGATTAGGTGTTGGATGGGTTGAAAGTGAATGGAGACAAAGAGATAAGTCTAGGTGAGAGGTGAGTGAAGCCAAGACTATGGAAGAAGCTGTGAAGAGAGAGAGTAGGAGGCTGAATGGGAATGATATTTTAGAGTTAGATGTGTCAGATTTTAGAACTACGGGTGGAAGGAGTCAAAGAAGATTCTATTTGGAACTAATGAAAAGATGACGATGCCATAAACAGAAATAGAAGCACAGTAAACAGGGCTGTGTTTAGGGTAAAGGAATGAATTTAGTAGGGAAGGGCACGGTTTAGTTGGCTGTGAGGAAACACGGATGTATAGAGGCTACATGAAGGATCACAATTACTCGATGAGAAGTATAGCCGAATCATCCAGAATTACTTTCTTTAAAAATCATTCTTAATGTGGCAGTGGGGTAATATGGGGAGGGAAGGCATTTGTGGGTAGAAAATTCTCACAGTTGGGACATAAAATCTGTTGATCTACTCTTTCTGTGACTGTCACCTGGATAGAGGCAGGATTCAAGAGGTGCCTTGAGTTATGTTTAAAGAGGAGCGATTAGTGCATTTGAAAGCAAGACAAGTAGGTTTGGGGTAGAAGATTGAGAACTGAAATATATTACCTCTTAAAAGTAAAAACAGTGACAATAAAACAAGAATACCCTCCTCCCCACCACTACACACACAAAACGAATCTCCAAATAAATGGTAGAAACTCACTATTTTCTAACTCATTCCCTTTTTTCAAGAGAAGAGAGAACTAATGAATATTCTAGTTCATCATCATTTGGGATCAGATTAAGCTAGAGGAATGGGGTTCTGCAATCCTTTGGCATCATTACATGTACAAAAGGAGAAAGCTTTGACCCCAAATGAAAAATTCCTTTCCTGTCATTTAAATATTAGCCATTAAATCTCTGCTTCCTGGAATCTGAAATAAAAACTCCAAATCTCTTGGAAATATCTATGAAAGACACAATTTTCATTCACAATATGTCTCCTAAGGCATAGTGGATGCTAATATAGTTCACACATTTTCCATCTGAAATGTCTGACATAGCACAATATTAATAATGTAAAGATTATATTAAATAAAATACTTCTGAAAACTTTTAGGGCTAATAATAATTATAGTCTTTAAAAAGATAGTATTTATTGAGCACTTATGATGTGTCAGTTGATATATTATACTTTTCTTGCCAGTTTCCTACATCTAATCTTTGAGGGAGGTATAATCACTTTTCCTATTTTACAGAAAAAGAAAAAAGAAGCCAAGAGATTTTTAAGTAAATTTCTCAAAGTTACACAGCTTATATATGTGGAAGACAAAATATAAAATAGGGCTAATTTCAAAAATGTTTATCTTGACTGTACTCTATAGGATCTTCCCTCCACGACGCCAAACTTTGAATTTGGACATTTGTAGATTAAAATATGTATTTTGAAAGTTCTAAATAAATTGTGAAATAGAAGCATTCATTGCTTGTCATGATTGTTGCTAATCAATGTTAAGAGAAGGCAATATTTTTAAAAATGTTTTTAATACCAAAAACATTTTAAATTGGGATATAGTCAATTAACAGTGTTGTGATGGTTCCAGCTTAAGAGCAAAGGAGCTCAGCCATACATACACATGCATCCATTCTCCCCCAAACTCCCCTCCTATCCAGGCTGGCACACAACATTGAGCAGAATTCCATGAGCTATACAATAGGTTTTTGTTGGTTATCCATTGTAAATATAGTGGTGTGTACATTACCTAAGAGAAGGCAATATTTTAAAACTGTTTATACTTAATAGTTCCAACACGCAGGTACTTTTGATAGAATACTACTTTTTATGAAGTGTAGTGTGTAGTGTTAGTTGCTTAGTCATGTCTGACTCTTTGTGACTCCATGGACTGTAGCCCACCAGGCTCCTCTGTCCATTGGATTTCCCAGGCGAAAATACTGGATTGGGTAGCTATTCCCTTTTCCAGGGAATTTTCCCTACCCAGGGATCGAACCCAGGTCTCAAGCATTGCAGGCATATTCTTTACCATTTGAGCCACCAGGGAAGCCCTTAAAAAGTGTAGTCAGTTCTTTGTGTGGGATATCGAAATTTAATTCAGATCAAAAATGTGTCAATCGCAAAGACAGGTACAAAATCATGAATGCAATCACTAATGCTAAACAATATTTTAAAAAGCTTTAGGGATTGATTTCCATGATTAAAGCTATTCTAATTTCATTTTTATATCATTTTGAATAATTGGAAAACATCTTAAGTTAACTTTTGAAATGTATAATTCTCTAATTCAAGGGTTTCATTTTACAATACTTTCAAATTATTAATTAAAATCTTGAATACCTTTATTCCAAAGTAGAGATAATATACCTGTGAAACATTTCAACAATTCCTCTATGACACAGCAAACTGTGACACTTTTCTGGCTAGCTCTTATGCTAGTAAAATATAATAGAAGAGAAAGGCTACTTTGGAATTGGACACTGTATTAGTCACAGCAATGTTGGATTGTGATTTGAAAAAAAAAAAAAAAAAGACTACAAAGCATATGTCTCAAACATAGAGCAACATAGAACAAACATAGTTTGTTCCAGCTGAGCTGGCAATGTGAGTGAGCGGTGGGAAATCCTTTACTCCCTGCTGTTATTCAAGGATCCACATTGATGAAGGATCTGCCTCACCATGTGGTATTGATATCCAACTAGTCAAAGTGGGGAAAAACCTACAGGATTTTAAATGGGAGTTTTAAAGAGGCGAGGAATTGAATTGTTCACATGACTTTCACTTATATCCCATTGGCTAAAATCCAGTTGCCTGGAGAATTCCTACTGCAAGGAAGGCTGGAAAATATAGTCTGTGTGGCCATGAGAACAGGAAATGAATATCTCCAGGCAAGAATACTGGAGTGGGTTGCCATTTCCTTCTCCAGGGGATCTTCCCGACCCAGGGATCAAACCTAGGTCTCCTGCATTGCAGGCAGATGCTTTAACCTCTGAGCCACCAGGGAAGCCTCACTTACTTAAAATCCAGTTGCCTGGAGAATTCTTACTGCAAGGAAGGCTGGAAAATATAGTCTGTGTGGCCATGAGAATAGGAAATGAATATTGAAATATTAATGACAATCTCTGCCACAGACAAAGAGATTTAAGTCCCAACACTGCCACTTGATTTCTGTAAACTTGACTTTTCTGAGTCTTGGTTTCCTCTTTTGTAAAAATGGTAGTAATACTAGCATACTTATATAATTGCTTTAAGGATTAAAACTGATTTGTCTGTAGTGTGCTTAGCTCAGTATTTGACAATAGGAACCACTTGGTAAATGAAAACACTTGTCTTTTTGTGAGAAGAAGATATTCAAGGACATCATTTTGGGTATTATAATGGGAATTATCTGTACTGGGTAAGTACTATTGAGGACCAGAAACTATCGAACAAAATGTAAATCAAGGGACAAATTGCAATATGGATTTATATTATTATTATTATTATTAGCGATAATGATATTTTTCATTGATTCCTAACTTGATAAAGATATTTACACAATTTTTCCAGTATTTACAATAATCTTATGATTCAAGTGCTATTATTATACCTATTTTTTAGTTGAAGCAACAGAGGTTTAAAAAAGTAAGTAATTAATACAAATCTACAACCAGAAAATTAGAAAAATAAGATCTGATTCAGATCCATCTTACTAGAGAGCTCAGGTTCTTAAAAATGTCTGTACCAAAATCTAGGGTGAAGGAGATTCATCAGATCTAAAAAGAAAAATGAATGGAACTTATCAACAGCATTTAGAAGGACCATTGACATTTCACAGCCAAGTTCAAGAACATGAAAAGTCAAATTCTAGAGAAGTTGAGAGTTCTGTCTCATAGGATGGAATATCATTAGCAATAATGACTTTGCCCATTTAAGTTTTTTTTGTCTACAGTAAAATGATGCATCTCAAAGTATAAGGATGGGTGGGAAAAGATATATCCAAACATTTGTAGGATCTTGCTTGAGAATCAGCTTATCACTCCAGGGTGTTAGGTTGCCACCTAGAGATACTGCCAGGTCACGGCTGAGGCCCTTATCATCCCTACCATGGCTGGAGGGAGGACCGTTAGTGCTTCTGCAGCTGCAGGAGTTCATGGGAAGGAGCTGCTGTTTGGCCAGCTTGGAAATACCTCCAGCAACAGGCAGGGGAGGTCCAGGGTAGGGTGTAACTGGTGATGAGTGATTCCCTGCTGTGGTGTGTGCTGAGCAGGAGGTGAGGGGTACAGTTTCAGGACTGCAGGGTTGTCCTGGGTTGGGGGTGGTTATTTTCAGAGTTTAGATTATAAGAAGTACAGCCTCTGCTTGCACAGGAAAGTGAAAATGAGAGCCACTCAGCTGTGTCAACGTTTTGCGACCTGGTGGACTGGAGGCTCCTCTATCCATGGAATTCCTAAGGCAAGAATACTGGAGTGGGAAGCCGTTCCCTTCCCCAGAGGATCTTCCCGACTCAGGGATTGAAGGGAAGCCAAGGTAAGAACAATGTTCAGAGTACCTTCTCGGATCCCCTCAAATGAATGTAATTCACCTTGCCTATACATCTCTAGACACTGTATGTAGTTAGTGTTCTCTCTATATATAGAGATATAGACACAAGGTTTCCCTGGTGGCTCAGATTGTAAAGAATCTGCCTGCAATGCAGAAGAACCAGGTTTGACCCCTGAATCAGGAAGGTCCCCCCGAGAAAGGAATGGCTACCACTCAGTATTCTTGCCTGGAGAATTCCATGGACAGAGCAGCCTGGTGGGCTACAGTCCTTGGGGTAGATGAGTTGGACGTGACTGAATGGCTAACACTTTACAAGATGATACAGATATAGATGGATATATAGAATAAACATTTAAAAGTCAAAAAACTACAATCATTTGCAGTTCTCTGTGAAGATGATTCAAACAGAGGAGGAGAATCAGATTTCCAGAGACATTTTGATATCAGATGAAGCTGGAGGTTGCTTGGGGAACGGAGGTAGAATAAAAATGACAAGATAAAATATGGATAAAGCAACTTCTAGGGGCTGGTAAGTGACATATTTAGGATGAAAATACCCAAGACTGCACATAATCTTGTAACGTATTTTAAAATTGGTAATAATGTTTTCCATTTTTAGTTCCCAAACAGAAGCAACTAGCATCATCTGCTCCTGTTGGTAAGAATTCATAGTTCATTTTTACTAAATAAAAACTTTCTGCTCTATGTTTGAGCCCGAGCCTTTCTTAAATTCCACACACCACACAGACACAAAGTGTCTATGGATCTTAAGGATGCCAAAGCCACTGGCCTTCTTTCCATTTACAATTTAGAATTGAATAATGCACTTTAACAACACTGAAACAAATGCCACCAGGAAAGGGAATTCACCATTTGAAGTGCAATAGAAGCTCTGAAGCTAATGGGACCTTGCTGTATGTCTCCTGAGCTATAGGAGAGGCAGACATCCCTGTGGAAAGTGGCAATTACCTTCAATCTCCCTGATCTGAGGTAATCCTTGCTACACGCGTCCCTCATTGTGAGTGATGAGGCCCACTGTTTGCTGAGTCTAAAACCAAATGATCTTTCACAAGAAAAATTTAAACTTGAAATAGGATTCTCTGGCTCCTGATCCTGAATCTATTTTTTTTTTTTTTTTTTCCTCCATGCACTTTATCCATCCCCAAATCAGGCTCAGGCTGGCTACAGATGGTGCTGGTGTGTAATGAGAGGGGCTCTGAAGCTGCTGCAGCTCCCAAGGGAGGGTTCAGTAATGGAACTAACTATGTATTGTCCACCTTATAGACTAGATTTGATTTTGGACTATTGGCCCAACTGTGTGTGTTTATTTCTCGGCACTGAATGGTTTCCATTAGCTCCAGGCTGATTGAACATAGACTATGGAGTGAGAAGGAACAGAACATTTTTCCCTTCTGAATGCTGATGTAATCCCTTTTCTTTTCTGACAACTGAGTAATGTTTGCCATTGGAAACTGTGTTAGAAATGAGCTGATATTTGCAGTCATTAGTGGAAAAGAATTGTTTTGATCCCAGGGAACAAAGTGAGCATTCTTTTTTGGATGACATTGTTTCAGAAGTTTGTGCCTAAAACTTGTGCATTCAAGACACTGAAAGAGAAACTGCTAACATTTTAAAGCTGAAAATTACCTTGTTTCAGTAAATCGAAAAATTAATATTTAAGACCTCATAAATTTTGCTCACAGAGCATAGCCAAATATTATTATCATAACGAAAACAAAAACCTTAACTCAGCAAATTAGTCACCAAAGACCACATGTAAATTGACATTTTAGTTTCTTAACTAATGGAATCATTTGTCATTTTAGTGAAGCAGTTCATTATAAAAATAAATTAAGAATAAGTAAATTGTAGTCATAGCAATCATGATGAAATTATTAGTAATTACATTTACCGGCATGAAAGTTTTTTTGCATGCTTCTCATCAGCAGATGCTATTCAAAATAACTTTGGAAATAAGCATTGATGTTATATCAAGGTTTATTTTTAATTAAAAAAAGCATAGTGGAAATAAGAAAGTTGCTAATTAACATCACAGAAAATATTGTCTTTCTCCTCCAAATGCACACAAACTCAACTATGCAATTCTAATATAAAATGAAGAAAATGAGAAATCTCTCTACTACCTTAACTAGTAAAAAGAAAATTAGAAAGCAGAGACCAGCTCATGCAGCTTCTAAATAAATGAAAAGGAAATTACATTTCTCTGGGTAAATATTTACTTCCTAAAGCGTGCCAATGGAAGCTACTATTTTAGAAATGGGACATGGTTGTAACTAACTTGTACTTAGTTGATTTAATTGGAAATGTGCTGTTTTTCCTTTTAAGTCTTGTGTTTTAATTGTAGAATAAAGAATTTCGGATCTGATGTTCTAATTGCACTTGGGGTGTGTTATCCTGTTTACACATATATTGATCTGTCAGATGGCCTCATATGTATCTAGGTGGACCATATTAGAAAGAACATTTAGCCTGTTTTCACCTATGATACCCATGAATAGAACATTTTTATTTCTAAATTTTTGAAGACAATTTTTATATCTAAACTTCCAAGTATGCAGATAACATCATGCTTCTAATTTAAAATTTACAATTAGTAAAATTTCAGGTGCAAAAATGTAACATAAAATGTATTTTTAAAATTTTATAAAATTCAATTTAAATTCTAGCATACAGAAAAAAAATGACATGGGCTAAAAATTACTTTTCTTTCTACTCTAAATAAGATTCATGAAGAAACATTTCCCCAAATGACTTTTATGGCTATTTTTATTTCTAGCTCATGTTTGGTCCTGATAAATTGGTATACTGAGACAACTTTTGTTTCAAATTTGCTTATGCACCTAACTATGTAACATGTGTCTGTGTGTGTGTGTGTATGTGTCTATGAAGTAACAAAATGGCAACTGTTCTTAGTTTTCATACACAAATGAAACGTTTACAATGCTTTCAAAATAGATTTTTGTTATAACCAATGCTGATCTTGTTATGATATATTTTTCTTAAAAAATAATGTTGGACCTATCAAACTGATCATCTGGGATACTATCTGGAATTGAAATGATCTTGTCTAAGAGTTATAGTCAAGTGAATTTAGAAAAAAGTAGTGCTATTACCAGATGGTGGAAATTGCTCATTCAAGTCTAATGGATTCGACACCTAAAATGAGGCTGGAGAATGAAGAAGCTGAGGGAAAAGGGAAAAGAGAGGGGAGGAGGAGGGAAGAAGAGGGCAGAGGGTGTGAGATCGGGAAAGGGGCAGAGGGTGGGAATTTTAAAATCTCATAATGGGTTTCGGATAGGTTGCTTAAGAGCAAACATGCTTCTTGGGTATTTCTATCACTTACAGTTACAGCTGCTTCTTCATTTACCTTTGTAAGACTAGCTAGAAGACTGCCGCATTCTGAAGGAATTTTAATCCCGTCTTAAAGTTTGAAGAGTTGGGTAATAGCTTTGGGGTAATGGTCAGCTGCTTGAAATTCGTACAGTTTTCTTATTAGTTGGAAGAAAAATCTCTCATACACTTATTCCTATATAGGAACAGGGAAGTAGGTAGTGAGGAAGCAACTTATTTAATATATTTAGCTTGTAAATAACTTCATATATTTCCATGTTTTCTTTTTGAAGTCAGTCACCTAAGGGGAACAATTTCAGGAAATGTAAACTTCATAGACTATTTACTCTCTTTAGAAATCTTAATATTTCTAGGTAGAAAAGAATATTGAAATGCCAAATGATAACACTTTGCCATAATTGCATAATGCAAAAAAAGAAAAGA